>NW_027420744.1:0-33709 GCF_009905375.1 Apium graveolens | reverse complement strand
TTTGAGAAATAACACAAAAGAGAACAAATATTGCTAACCTTTTATATATTTTGAAATAAAATACAAGCTTATTATTTATTTTTGCATCATCCTCATCACCTAAGAGGAAGCTAAATGATTTTCACTCTAACAGTTTTCCCAAGAAACTATTTCAATTGACCAATAATCTCTTTCTAAATTTTTAGGAAGACCATTATATTATTTCAAGTTCTTGGCTATTGCAATACAACTCATCTTTGAATGCTTCCATGGAGGATATTTGCATCATTAATCATCTACATTTGAAAAAAATAAAGTTAGATCCATATATTAATACTCATATATCACTTAAAAATATATATAAAAACCTTTCATAAGGAGGATGGGGGAATATAGGCATTCCTTGAGCATTAGGATGGCGGGAATATAGGCATTTGGTTCAGCGTCATCATGAGAGCCATGGGCGGATATTTGATCTCTTTAAAACCTGTTACCTTAAATCTAAATCTTAAAACCCTTAAGCTAACTCCTCACCCTCTGAAGCAGTACCTTAGATAATGTTGATGATATTTTAAGTTGGGAGATACTAAAATATTAAAAAAAGACAATCAATCTTTGCTTTTAAAATTTTACAAGGGAGCCATTATTTGGAGCTAAATATTTTCATGAAAATTGATTTCACGCTCACTCAAATCAATAAGTAATACTAAGCACGCGCCAATATCATGTGTTACTTTTTTTAAATAAGACGTTGTTTATTAATTATTTGGATGAACTAGAAATTTATAATAGTTATACGATCAAAAATATAATAGGTCAATCATATTTCACGTGATGATTGTATTATAGTAATTAATTATTCAACCCTCCAAATTTAGAGATTTGGTTTGAAATATAAAAATATTTTAATCTTATACCAAAAATATTTTTATTTATATTAAAAATACTGTGTGATATAAAAGGTTTAGACAAATATGCAAAGCAAGTCATACTACTAAGAGACACATTATGATCAAATTATCAGTCACTTAAGATTTACATTACCCTTTTGAAGATAAAAAAATAATGAATTTCATTCATATTAATGATTGTAATGTAGTTCTTAGATTTAGCTTGGGTGTAAAAATTATATTTTTAAAAAAAATTTAAAAATATTATTATTGTAAGATAGTATATATAGTAACTAATCTCAATGTTAATATTATGAGTTAAATCTAGTCCAATTTATTTGAAATAGAAGTTTTAATTTGTGTTTCAAATTAACTACCCTATTTTTAACATATTCATAAAAAACTCTGTTATTTAATTTATATTAGTTTCTATAATTTAATTTTTATGAATTATTTTTAACACATATATTAAAATCATTGTGGTAAGGAAAGCAAAAACTTTGCATTGGAGTTTCATGTAAGATAATATACGTGTTAACAACCTTTTTACATAACAATAATAAAAATATTCACTTTTAATACATATTATACTTATTAGAGGTTTGTTAAATATTTGCTTATTATAAGTTTAGTATGACAATTGAAAATCTTTAACACATAAATTTCAAAATCAAGGATTGTCACAATATATGCCATAAAGATTTGAGCTTACAATTAGTCTTAAAAATTTTGTTTGCAATATATTAAAAATGTGTTTTATATTATTTCTAATTGATGGAAACAAATTCTAATGGTAAAACCTTAATGTATGAGAAGTTAATAAAGAAGGAAATTTTAATTTTTTATGAGGACAACATCATAATGTTAGGTGGTTAAAAATTCATTTTCACCAAATCCGTTTATTAAGAACCCAAACATTAGTTTCAAAGCATAACTTATAGTATTACTTAGATAAATTATTTTGGAATATCTATTTAATCTGTTTAAATTTTTTTATTTATTTTATGATTACTATTCTTCAATGATAAAAAAATAATCATTGTGTTGAGCAGTTAATATTTCTACTCCAAATAGTTAATATTTCTACTCCAGTAAGTAATTATTTTTTGGACCATATATCAATTTGGTCCATTTGTTAAATTGTAAAACCCTTTTCATCCTTCAATATGATTTATAACTTTGTAAAATAGTTAATATGTATTTTAGAGAAAATATTAAAGATATATATGACCAAAAATGGAGGCTTATATTATTTTAAAATCTAAAACTCTAGAAATTATATCAGCCTGCCGGGAAAGGGTAAATCTGTGTTAGATATATGAAATTGGTAAAGTTAACATATGTCAAGTTTTGTGGGGAGTTTGCTTTACTATATTTTAGACTATTGTGGACAAAATTATTAGTGTTAACAAATAGTATCGTTTTTAATAGTTGCTAAAATAAGTTTAGATGTTCTCCATTTGTTATTCACTTTTATTTAAGATCTAAATATTTGGGTTTATGAGTTGAAAATATTTTTGTTCATAATGCCTCGATGAAGGTTCAAATTTCACCTTAGCCATCATTTGTATTATTAACAAAGTACAATTCTAAAAATTATAAAGAAATTTTACATAGATTATATATCAAGAGTTTGAGAACATAAGCACAAAAGAGAACAAATATTGCTAACCTTTTACTAATAATTATTTGTGAAATAAAAATACAAGCTTATTTATTTTTTCTCATCATCCTCATCACCTAAGAGGAAGCTTAAATGAGTTCTTCACTCTAACGAGTTTTTCCACAAGAAACTAGTCCGTTTCAATTGACCAAATAATCCTTTCTAAAACTTTTAGGAAGACCATTATAATTATTTTCAATGTTCTTGCTATTGCAATACAACTCCATCTTTAAATGCTTCCCATGGAGGATATTGCATCATTAATCATCTATATTTGAAAAAAATAAAAGTTAGATCCATATATATTAATACTCATATATCACTTAAGAAATATATATAAAAAACCTGTTCATAAGGAGGATGGCGGGGAATATAGGCATTCCCTTGAGCATTAGGATGGCGGGGAATATAGGCATTTGGTTCAGTGTTCATCATGAGAGCCATGGGCGGAGGATATTGAATCTCTTTAAACCTGTTACCTTAAATCTAATCTTAAAACCCTTAAGCTAACTCCTCAACCTCAGGTACCTTAGTGATATATGTTGAATGATTATATATTTAAGTTGGGAGATACTAAAATATTAAAAAAAGGAAAATAATCTTTTACTTTTAAAATTTTGCAAGGGAGCCATTATTTGGAGCTAAATATTTTCATGAAAATTTGATTTCACGCTCACTCAAATCCTAATAAGTAATAACTAAGCACGCGCAAGTATCATGTGTTACTTTTTTTAAAATAAGACGTTGTTTATTAATTATTTGGATGAACTAGAAATTTATAATATTATACGATATCAAAAATATAATAGGTCAATCATATTTCAAAGTGATGATTGTATTATTAGTAATTAATTATTCAACTCCAAATTTATTAATATTTGTTTGAAATAATAAAAATATTTTAATCTTATACCAAAAAATAATTTTTATTTATATTAAAAATACTTGTGATATAAAAGGTTTAGAACAAATATGATAGAAGGTCATAAGTACTACCCGAGACACATTATGATCAAAATTATCAAGTCACTTAAGATTTACATTATACTTTTGAAGATATTAAAAAATAATGTGATTTCATACATATTAATGATTGTAATGTAGTTCTTAGATTTGAGTTTGGGTGTAAAAAATTATATTTTTAAAAAAAATTATTAAAAATATTTATTATTGGTAAGATAGTATATATAGTAGACTAATCTCAATGTTAATATTATGAGTTAAATCTAGTCCAATTTATTTGAAATTGAAGTTTTAATTTTGTAACTCCTTTGTTTGATGATCACAACACAACAAGCCATCATGTTGTTATTTGAGAATGTTTGCAGGATATAATAGCTTAATGTCATTGATGTTTAAGTATCATGACAGCAAAGCTATCATAAGACAGTAATCTATTTCAGCAAGCTATGATCAACTATGTCAGAATAACAGCAAGCCAAGATGCGCAGTCCAGATTCAACAAGGAAGTCGAATTTCATGGAGATTTTATAGGATCTTCATATATATCAGTTATAAGGACTTCCCTAATATAATATACGTGTATTATATATATAGAGCTCAATTATAAATTGTTTTTAATCATTCAAAATGATTTCCTAAAGAATAGGAGTTTGTTTCTCTTTCAAACTCTTTCTCTTATCTTCTTATTAAAACATTTTATCCTCTACTAAATAGAAGAGATATTTTCTGTACGTTGGACATCTTTCTTTCTCTTCTATCTAACGTACACATGAACGTTGGAAACCATCCCAACGATCTTACACGGTAGAATTGGATTCTAGCCGTTGTAATTTGTTGAGGCTGTTTTCAAACGTTAATGTGTGGTTATATAAGAGGTTTTCTTGCAGTTTTATAAAAGACGACTTTTGCAAGCAAGAACACATACAACTCCTGATCTTTATTGATTTTAAAATACTCTCAAGCTCTAAATATATCCACGTGTTTTATCTTGAAGAGAGTTTATAGTTTGAGTTGTAAACTTTATCATTGATTTGTATTGTTCAAATTGTATTGATTAGTTGCTAGATAAGTTGGCTAGGGAAACAAGGGTTTAGTGGTACTTGCTAGAGGAGTTTGTACTACGGGGTAGTATAGTACTTAGAGAGTAGGTTCTTAAACAGGGTTTCAGCAAGCCATTATCAGCAGCTAGGATAAAGGGAGATATATTGTTGTATCTTGTAGTTGTAACCTTCATTGATCAATAATATATTCTCTTACCAAGTTGGTAAGGGACCAGGACGTAGACCATAGGGGCTTAGGGGTCGAACCTGGCTAAAATTCTTGTGTGTTCTATTTACTTTCCTACACATTATTTTCTGCATTGCATTTAGTCATCTCAGCTTACTATCATTGTCAGATTATAGTTCAGTTGATAAAATCTCAGTAAGCTATTATCGGGTAAAATTTAAAAGTAATCCTAGTTAGCCATAATCACCTATTCACCCCCCTCTAGGTGTAATTTCAGTTTGTGTCAGAGCTTTGGTATACTAATCTTTCTGTAACAGGAATAGTATTCGATCAAAATAGCTTACAAATATCCCGAAGGAACCTCAGATTACCGAGCACCTCTCTTGCTTGGTACAGAAAACTATAACTGGTGGTAAGGTCGCATGGAAGTGTATCTATCCAGGGAGCCACTAGCTTTGAGAGTTGTTCAGAAGGGTCCTTTTAAGTTCAAGGATAAAGAAGGCGAAGTGAAAGACGTTGATGATCTCATAGAGGCTGAACTAATCAAATACAACTTCAATGGAAAGGCTAGGAATTCTCTCATGAATGGGTTATGTCCTAGTGAATGTGATAAAGTCTCTTCATGCAAATCAGCTAAAGAGATATGGGATACTCTGGAATTGTATCACGAAGGATCCAAGAGTTTAAGAAAGGTGAAATTGAGTAAACTAATGAATGAGTTTGGAAATTTCAAGCTTCAAGACGGAGAAACTATTCGAGAAAGTCAAGCTAGATTCCAGATAAATCTGAATGCCTGAAAGCAGCTTGGCAAACATATCCCACAAGAGGAAATCAATATGAAGATACTTAGTGCTGTGCCATTTATCTATGAACCAAAGGTAACAGCTCTAGAATCCTCTCCAACTATAGATACTATGGATCAATTGGCTGTTTTTGCAGAATTGGAACAATTTGAAAGCAAAATCAAGGAAAGCCAATCAAGTTCTATGCAAGCTCCAGTTGCTCAAATGAAGCAATTAGCTCTTCACACTAATGATAGCTTACTGGAATCTGAAGATGAGTCAGACGAAGAACTAGCTTTAATATCCAGGAAGATCAGAAAGATGATCGAGAAGAAGAACAAGCTGAAAAGAGATAAAGGCAGATTTTCCAACAACAAGAAGCCCAACAAGGATTCTAAAGATCAGACATGCTTTGAATGTGGAAAGCCAGGCCATTATAAGCGGGACTGCTATAAATTGAAGTCAAAACAGCAAACTGTCTTCAAGGATAAGAAGAAAGCTAAAGTTCTAATGACTTGGAGTGATGATGACTCGGTTTCTAGTGATGATTCAAGTGGAGACATGGTCAATCTTGCCCTAGTTGGACTTGATGATGATTCTGTTCGAGGAAATTCAGAAAGTGGATACCTAGAAAGTGATTCAGACGAAGATCAGAGTGAGGTAAACTCTTGTAAATATAATTTATCTTCTGAAAATATTGTTTTGGAACCAATAACCATACAGGAATGTAAGAATGTATCTATGGGTGAATATTATTCTCTTAAAGCTGAAAATAGCAAGCTAAAAGAGAAGAATAATTATCTCAAGACTATGGTTCAAGATTTGATGAGCAAAGTAGATACTTGGATTGACAAGAAGGTACCTACACAAGCTGACAAAGAGGCTGAAATCAAGGATCTTCAAGCTAAAGTTAGTCATGTGGAAAACTTCAACATAATTCTCCTCAAAAGAAACAAGACTCAATTAATGGAGATCACAGAGTTAAAGAAGGAGATTGAAGCAAGGGATGAATGTTTGGAGTTGTTCAAACTCAGAGAATCAATAGATGCAACACCTTCAAATCAAGCAGAAGAACCATCTCAGCAAGCTGAAATCATAAGTGAGCAAGCTGAAAAGATTGATCTGCTCACAAAGGAAGTTGAGGATCTGAAAAAGGGCATGGGATCGTTTGTTCAAGGAGAAGAAAGTCTCAAATCTATGATGAACAACACAAATATTCCATTGGTCAGAGAAGGAATTGGAATGAATGCGAACAAGAAGGACAAAGCTCTAAGATATGAAGGAAAACATGGCATACCCTATGATTATGCTATGCCTTGGAAGATATGCAACAGATGTGGAAAGAAAGGGCATCTTGAAAAACATTGCAAAGTTCAGAATGGACAAAAATCATACCATGGAGGAAACAAACAGAAAACAGCTTACTATGATCAGAATGGCAGAACAAAGACAGCTTACCATCATCAGGCTGGCAGAGTTAAATCACCTAGATTTATCCAAAAATGGATAAAGAAATCTGATTTACATGTTTTATATGTTTTATCTTCTAACCATGTCGGACCCAATAAACTTTGGGTACCAAAAGGTTGAGTTGTTTTATTTGTTTTGTAGATGTGTCTTGCCGCTCGAGTCAAATCAACTCAATGGATCTTAGATAGCGGATGTACTAGACATATGAGTGGAGACAAAACACAATTCTTGAGTCTTCAGATGAAAAAGGGTGGAAGAGTGACTATTGGTGATAGCAAAACTCTTCAAATTCTTGGAAAAGGTAAAATAGGTAATAAACTCATTTCAATTGATAAAGTTCAATATGTTAAAGGCCTTAAATATAATTTGCTTAGCATAAGTCAGTTATATGATGATGGTCATACTGTTAACTTTGGTATTGATAAGTGTATTATTACTATTGGTACTAACAAAGTCCCCCTAGTTGCTAGAAGGGAAGGAAATATATATATTTTGGACTTTGAGTTACAGAAAACAGCTTGTTGTCTTGCTGCAATAGACACTGATCCTTATGTTTGGCATAGAAGATTGGGTCATGCTCACATGGACTTACTTAACAAGCTTTCAAAGAAGAAGCTAGTCAAAGGTTTACCCAAAATCAAGTATGTCAAGACTGAGGTGTGTTCGGCATGCCAATTAGGCAAGCAAATTAGAAGTACTCACAAAGCAAAGAAATTCATTTTCACCAACTCCCTTTATTAAGAACCCCAAACATTAGTTTCAAACCGTAACTTATACTATTACTTAGATAAATTTTTTTGGAATATCTATTTAATAGGTTTAAATTTTTTTATTTATTTTATGATTTACTATTTCTTTCAATGATAAAAAAATAATCATTGTGTTGAGCACTTAATATTTCTACTCGAAATAGTTAATATTTCTACTCGAAATAGTTAATATTTCTACTCCAGTTAGTAAATATTATTGGACCATATATCAATTTGCTCCATTTGTTAAATTGTAAAACCCTTTTCATCCTCCAAAATGCTTTATAACTTTGCAAAATAGTTAATATGTATTTTAAAAAATATTAAAGATATATATGACCTAAAATGGAGGCTTATATTATTTTAAAATCTAAAACTCTAGAAATTATATCCCTAAGACATAGATATATGAAATTGGTAAAGTTAACTTATGTCATAATTTTTGTGGGGAGTTTACTTTACTATATTTTAGACTATTGTGGGATAAAATTACTCGTGTTAACATTTAGTATGATTTTTAATAGTGTCAAAAAGTTTAGATGTTCTCCATTTGTTATTCACTTTTAGTTAAGATCTAAATATTTGGATTTATGGGTTGAAAATAATTTTTGTTCAAAATGCACATGAAGGTTCAAATTTAACCTTAGCCATCATTTGTATTATTAACAAAGTACAATTCTAAAAATTATAAAGAAATTTTACATAGATTAATATATCAAGAGTTTGAGAATATAAGCAGAAAAGAGAACAAATATTGCTAACCTTTTACTAATAATTATTTGTGAAATAAAAATACAAGCTTATTTATTTTTTCTCATCATCCTCATCACGTAAGAGGAACTTAAATGAGTTCTTCACTCTAACCAGTTTTCCACAAGAAACTAGTGTTTCAATTGACCAAATAATCTCTTTCTAAAATTTTTAGGAAGACCATTATAATTATTTTCAATGTTCTTGGCTATTGCAATACAACTCCATCTTTGAATGCTTCCCATGGAGGATATTGCATCATTAATCATCTACATTTAAAAAAAATAAAAGTTAGATCCATATATATTAATACTCATATATCACTTAAGAAATATATATAAAAACCTGTTCATAAGGAGGATGGCGGGGAATATAGGCATTCGGTTGAGCATTAGGATGACGGGGAATATAGGCATTTGGTTCAGCGTTCATCATGAGAGCCATGGGCGGAGGATATTTGAATCTCTTTAAAACCTGTTACCTTAAATCTAAATCTTAAAACCCTTAAGCTAACTCCTCAACCTCTGAAGCAGGTACCTTAGTGATATATGTTGAATGATTATATATTTAAGTTGGGAGATACTAAAATATTAAAAAAAGGAAAATAATCTTTTGCTTTTAAAATTTTTGCAAGGGAGCCATTATTTGGAGCTAAATATTTTCATGAAAATTTGATTTCACGCTCACTCAAATCCTAATAAGTAATAACTAAGCACGCGCAATATCATGTGTTACTTTTTTTAAAATAAGACGTTGTTTATTAATTATTTGGATGAACTAGAAATTTATAATATTATACGATATCAAAAATATAATTGGTCAATCATATTTCAAAGTGATGACTGTATTATTAGTAATTAATTATTCAACTCCAAATTTATTAAGATTTGTTTGAAATAATAAAAATATTTTAATCTTATACCAAAAAATGAATTTTTATTTATATTAAAAATACTTGTGATATAAAAGGTTTAGAACAAATATGATAGAAAGTCATAAGTACTACACAAGACACATTATGATCAAAATTATCAAGTCACTTAAGATTTACATTATACTTTTGAAGATATTAAAAAATAATATGATTTCATACATATTAATGATTGTAATGTAGTTCTTAGATTTGAGCTTGGGTGTAAAAAATTATATTTTTAAAAAAAATTATTAAAAATATTTGTTATTGTTAAGATAGAATATATAGTAGACTAATCTCAATGTTAATATTATGAGTTAAATCTAGTCCAATTTATTTGAAATAGAAGTTTTAATTTGTGTTTCAAATTAACTACCCTATTTTTAACATATTCATAAAAAACTCTGTTATTTAATTTATATTAATTTCTATAATTTAATTTTTATGAATTATTTTTAACACATATATTAAAACTCATTGTGGTAAGGAAAGCAAAAACTTTGCATTGGAGTTTCATGTAAGATAATATACGTGTTAACAACCTTTTTACATAACAATAATAAAAATATATTCACTTTTAATACATATTATACTTATTAGAGGTTTGTTAAATATTTGCTTATTATAAGTTTAGTATGACAATTGAAAATCTTTTAAGCACATAAATTTCAAAATCAAGGACTGTCACAATATATGCCATAAAGATTTTGAGCTTACCAATTAGTCTTAAAAATTATTGTTTGCAATATATTAAAAATTGTGTTTTATATTATTTCTAATTGGATGGAAACAAATTTTAATGGTAAAAACCTTAATGTATGGGAAGTTAATAAAGAAGGAAATTTTATTTTTTTATGAGGACAACATCATAATGTTAGGTGGTTAAAAATTCATTTTCACCAAATTCCTTTATTAAGAACCCCAAACATTAGCTTCAAAGCATAACTTATAGTATTACTTAGATAAATTATTTTGGAATATCTATTTAATATGTTTAAATTTTGTTATTTATTTTATGATTTACTATTTCTTTCAATGATAAAAAAATAATCTTTGTGTTGAGCAGTTAATATTTCTACTCCAAATAGTTAATATTTCTACTCCAGTAAGTAATTATTTTTGGACCATATATCAATTTGGTCCATTTGTTAAATTGTAAAACCCTTTTCATCCTTCAATATGATTTATAACTTTGCAAAACAGTTAATATGTATTTTAAGAAAATATTAAAGATATATATGACCAAAAATGGAGGCTTATATTATTTTAAAATCTAAAACTCTAGAAATTATATCCCTAACACATAGATATATGAAATTGGTAAAGTTAACATATGTCACAGTTTTTGTGGGGAGTTTGCTTTACTATATTTTAGACTATTGTGGGACAAAATTACTTGTGTTAACAAATAGTATGTTTTTAATAGTGTCAAAAGAAGTTTAAATGTTCTCCATTTGTTATTCACTTTTAGTTAAGATCTAAATATTTGGGTTTATGAGTTGAAAATAATTTTTGTTCAAAATGCTCATGAAGGTTCAAATTTCACCTTAGCCATCATTTGTATTATTAACAAAGTACAATTCTAAAAATTATAAAGAAATTTTACATAGATTAATATATCAAGAGTTTGAGAACATAAGCACAAAAGAGAACAAATATTGCTAACCTTTTACTAATAATTATTTGTGAAATAAAAATACAAGCTTATTTATTTTTTCTCATCATCCTCATCACCTAAGAGCAAGCTTAAATGAGTTCTTCACTCTAACCACTTTTCCACAAGAAACTAGTCGTTTCAATTGACCAAATAATCTCTTTCTAAAATTTTTAGGAAGACCATTATAATTATTTTCAATGTTCTTGGCTATTGCAATACAACAATGGAGGATATTGCATCATTAATCATCTACATTTGAAAAAAATAAAAGTTAGATCCGTATATATTAATACTCATATATCACTTAAGAAATATATATAAAAACCTGTTCATAAGGAGGATGGCGGGGAATATAGGCATTCCGTTGAGCATTAGGATGGCAGGAAATATAGGCATTTGGTTCAGCGTTCATCATGAGAGCCATGGGCGGAGGATATTTGAATCTCTTTAAAACCTATTACCTAAAATCTAAATCTTAAAACCCTTAAGCTAACTCCTCAACCTCTGAAGCAGGTACCTTAGTGATATATGTTGAATTATTATATTTTTAAGTTGGGAGATACTAAAATATTAAAAAAAGAAAATAATCTTTTGCTTTTAAAATTTTTACAAGGGAGCCATTATTTGGAGCTAAATATTTTCATTAAAATTTTATTTCACGCTCACTTAAATCCTAATAAGTAATAACTAAGCACGCACCAATATCATGTGTTACTTTTTTTAAAATAAGACGTTATTTATTAATTATTTGGATGAACTAGAAATTTATAATATTATACGATATCAGAAATATAATAGGTCAATCATATTTCAAACTGATGATTGTATTATTAGTAATTAATTATTCAACTCCAAATTTATTAAGATTTGTTTGAAATAATAAAAATATTTTAATCTTATACCAAAAAATAATTTTTATTTATATTAAAAATACTTGTGATATAAAAGGTTTAGAACAAATATGATAGAAGGTCATAAGTACTACACTAGACACATTATGATCAAAATTATCAAGTGACTTAAGATTTACATTATACCTTTGAAGATATTAAAAAATAATGTGATTTCATACATATTAATGATTGTAATGTAGTTCTTAGATTTGAGCTTGGTTGTAACAAATTATATTTTTTAAAAAAATTATTAAAAATATTTATTATTGGTAAGATAGTATATATAGTAGACTAATCTCAATGTTAATATTATGATTAAATCTAGTCCAATTTATTTGAAATAGAAGTTTTAATTTGTGTTTCAAATTAACTACCCTATTTTTAACATATTCATAAAAAACTCTGTTATTTAATTTATATTAATTTCTATAATTTAATTTTTATGAATTATTTTTAACACATATATTAAAACTCATTGTGGTAAGGAAAGCAAAAACTTTGCATTGGAGTTTCATGTAAGATAATATACGTGTTAACAACCTTTTTACATAACAATAATAAAAACATATTCACTTTTAATACATATTATACTTATTAGAGGTTTGTTAAATATTTGCTTATTATAAGTTTAGTATAACAATTGAAAATCTTTTAAGCACATAAATTTCAAAATCAAGGACTGTCACAATATATGCCATAAAGATTTTGAGCTTACCAATTAGTCTTAAAAATTATTGTTTGCAATATATTAAAAATTTGTTTTATATTATTTCTAATTGGATGGAAACAAATTTTAATGGTAAAAACCTTAATGTATGGGAAGTTAATAAAGAAGGAAATTTTATTTTTTTATGAGGACAACATCATAATGTTAGGTGGTTAAAAATTAATTTTCACCAAATCCCTTTATTAAGAACCCCAAACATTTGTTTCAAAGCATAACTTATAATATTACTTATATAAATTATTTTGGAATATCTATTTAATATGTTTAATTTTTTTTATTTATTTTATGATTTATTATTTCTTTCAATGATAAAAAAATAATCATTGTGTTGAGCAGTTAATATTTCTACTCCAAATAGTTAATATTTCTACTCCAGTAAGTAATTATTTTTGGACCATATATCAATTTGCTCCATTTGTTAAATTGTAAAACCCTTTTCATCCTCCAATATGCTTTATAACTTTGAAAAATAGTTAATATGTATTTTAAGAAAATATTAAAGATATATATGACCAAAAATGGAGGCTTATATTATTTTAAAATCTAAAACTCTAGAAATTATATCCCTAACACATAGATATATGAAATTGGTAAAGTTAACATATGTCACAGTTTTTGTGGGGAGTTTGCTTTACTATATTTTAGACTATTGTGGGACAAAATTACTCGTGTTAACAAATAGTATCGTTTTTAATAGTGTCAAAATAAGTTTAGATGTACTCCATTTGTTATTCACTTTTAGTTAAGATCTAAATATTTGGGTTTATGAGTTGAAAATAATTTTTGTTCAAAATGCTCATGAAGGTTCAAATTTCACCTTAGCCATCATTTGTATTATTAACAAAGTACAATTCTAAAAATTATAAAGATATTTTACATAGATTAATATATCAAGAGTTTGAGAACATAAGCAGAAAAGAGAACAAATATTGCTAACCTTTTACTAATAATTATTTGTGAAATAAAAATACAAGCTTATTTATTTTTTCTCATCATCCTCATCACCTAAGAGGAAGCTTAAATGAGTTCTTCACTCTAACCAATTTTCCACAGGAAACAAGTCGTTTCAATTGACCAAATAATCTCTTTCTAAAATTTTTAGGAAGACCATTATAATTATTTTCAATGTTCTTGGCTATTGCAATACAACTCCATCTTTGAATGCTTCCCATGGAGGATATTGCATCATTAATCATCTACATTTGAAAAAAATAAAAGTTAGATCCATATATATTAATACTCATATATCACTTAAGAAATATATATAAAAACCTGTTCATAATGAGGATGGCGGGGAATATAGGCATTCCGTTGAGCATTAGGATGGCGGGGAATATAGGCATTTGGTTCAGCGTTCATCATGAGAGCCATGGGCGGAGGATATTTGAATCTCTTTAAAACCTGTTACCTTAAATCTAAATCTTAAAACCCTTAAGCTAACTCCTTAACCTCTGAAGCAGGTACCTTAGTGATATATGTTGAATGATTATATATTTAAGTTGGGAGATACTAAAATATTAAAAAAAGAAAATAATCTTTTGCTTTTAAAATTTTTGCAAGGGAGCCATTATTTGGAGCTAAATATTTTCATGAAAATCTGATTTCAGGCTCACTCAAATCCTAATAAGTAATAACTAAGCACCCGCCAATATCATGTGTTACTTTTTTTAAAATAAGACGTTGTTTATTAATTATTTGGATGAACTAGAAATTTATAATATTATACGATATCAAAAATATAATAGGTCAATCATATTTCAAAGTGATGATTGTATTATTAGTAATTAATTATTCAACACCAAATTTATTAAGATTTGTTTGAAATAATAAATATATTTTAATCTTATACCAAAAAATAATTTTTATTTATATTAAAAATACTTGTGATATAAAAGGTTTAGAACAAATATGATAGAAGGTCATAAGTACTACACAAGACACATTATGATAAAAATTATCAAGTCACTTAAGATTTACATTATACTTTTGAAGATATTAAAAAATAATGTGATTTCATACATATTAATGATTGTAATGTAGTTCTTAGATTTGAGCTTGGATGTAAAAAATTATATTTTTAAAAAAAATTATTAAAAATATTTATTATTGTTAAGATAGTATATATAGTAGACTAATCTCAATGTTAATATTATGAGTTAAATCTAGTCCAATTTATTTGAAATAGAAGTTTTAATTTGTGTTTCAAATTAACTACCCTATTTTTAACATATTGATAAAAAACTCTGTTATTAAATTTATATTAATTTCTATAATTTTATTTTTATGAATTATTTTTAACACATATATTAAAACTCATTGTGGTAAGGAAAGCAAAACCTTTGCATTGGAGTTTCATGTAAGATAATATACGTGTTAACAACTTTTTTACATAACAATAATAAAAACATATTCACTTTTAATACATATTAGACTTATTAGAGGTTTGTTAAATATTTGCTTATTATAAGTTTAGTATGACAATTGAAAATCTTTTAAGCACATAAATTTCAAAATCAAGGACTGTCACAATATATGCCATAAAGATTTTTAGCTTACCAATTAGTCTTAAAAATTATTGTTTGCAATATATTAAAAATGTGTTTTATATTATTTCTAATTGGATGGAAACAAATTTTAATGGTAAAAACCTTATGTTGTGTTTGGTTGGGGAGAATGAAATGAAATGGAATGGAATGAGATTTTAAGTGAAAAATGATTAAATTTTCTAAAATATTTATTCTTTCACCCATTCCATTCCAAACCACCTACATTATAATTAAACACCCCCAATTTGAGATGGAATGATGTATTCCTTACTAACCCCATTTTATTCACAATTCTTATCATAACAATTTTGTCCATCTATTTTTTTTTCAACTCTTCCCTCCAACTCCCATTTATTACCTTTTATTAGATCCATTCCATTCCATTCACCCCAACCAAACACAACCTTAATGTATGGGTAGTTAATAAAGAAGTAAATTTTATTTTTTTATGAGGACAGCATCATAATATTAGGTGGTTAAAAATTCATTTTCACCAACTCCCTTTATTAAGAACCCCAAACATTAGTTTCAAACCGTAACTTATACTATTACTTAGATAAATTTTTTTGGAATATCTATTTAATAGGTTTAAATTTTTTTATTTATTTTATGATTTACTATTTCTTTTAATGATAAAAAAATAATCATTGTGTTGAGCACTTAATATTTCTACTCGAAATAGTTAATATTTCTACTCGAAATAGTTAATAGTTAATCATTGTGTTGTCCGACATGATTGTGTTTGGATCTTTAACTGTATGTAAGTTAACAGATAGGTTCTGATACCAATTGTTAGGTCACACACACACTGTAGAGGGGGTGAATACAGTGTATAGTACACTCAAATCGAACTTTAAGAACTTAAGTAACAGAAAACAAACTTTATTGAAATAATAAACTCTGTTACAGTATGGAACTGTTACCTCTCAGTGATGAACAAATATCACGAGAGCTGCTAGGGTTACAATGAATAATCTTTTCTAATAATGATAACACTTATAGTGTAAACCCTATGTCTGTGTTTATATACTACACAGTTACAAGATAATCACTAATTGATATGGAATATAATTCTGCTTCCTAAAATATATCAATCAGATATCTTTTCTTCCAAGTATTCCATTCTTCACGGAATTCCTTCTTCATGCATAACTCTTCTTATGTTTATCTCGATCTTCTTTCCTTTAATCAGCTACTATCCTTTTCTGATCGTCCTTCAGCACTTAAGTTCTGATATCTATCTTCTGATGATTATCTCTTGATAATATAAGTACTGATATCCTTAAGTCCTGACATCCAGTATAAGTACTGATCAACAGTTAAGTACTGATTTATCCTGTTCACGTAAGATCTGAAAGCTAAACATAAAACATATTAGCCATGACATTATCAAATATATCTAACACACTACTACAAGAAAACAAGGTTAAATAGAACTGATTTATATTCGACTGGGGTTAAATTCGACCACATGCAATAAAATTCCTTGGACACGACTAAATTCGGCCGGCCTCGGTCGAATTCAAACGGTCGTATTTACAACCAATTTTAAACGAAAACGGTTGAAATTAAAATGGTCGAATTTAGCCCCTATATTCGACTAAATTTTTTTCGGTCGAATTTATCCCTAATAAAAAAGTGGAGGGATTTTTTCCGCACACTAATTTATTTTGCACTCCTAAATTCAACCAATTTCGTTCAAATTTTTTATTTTAAAATGGCTGGAAATTTACCTACACTTTTAAAATTTTCGAGAAAAGTGAGGGAAATTTCCCGCCCTTTTCGAAAGTATATTTCAATAGAATTCGGTTGTATTTAAGATTTTTCAAAATTTTATTTTTTATAAAAAACCTATTCAAATGTTAGTGAATATTTTGAATTTATGAATATGGGAGAGAATAAAACATTATCCAAATAAAAAATATTAGTTCTTGAAAAAATAAATTTTCCGCAAAAAGAATTTTATAATTTCTTTATTTGATAAAAAACAAAACTGATGCTTGTTAATTACACTCGTCAAACTGATGCTTGACTTTTAAAAGGGCAAGACAAATAAAATTATTTTTGTCTAAACACTACTTAACTATACTAGTCAAACTGATATCTGATTGTTAAAATGACAAATCAAATAAACCTATTTTGATGTGAAACTTTGGTTATATCGCTAATATATAAATATATTAATATCCATATGGTTGGATCGATTAAAAATATTTTTAATTAAATCGAAACACCAATTCAGGACTAAACACTAGTTAGTTTTACTAGTCAAACTGATGCCTGACTGTTAAAATGACAACCAAATAAAATTATTTTGATATGAAACTTTGGTTATATCACTAATATATATATATAGGCATCCATATGGTTGGATCGATGAAAAATATTTTAAAAATATTGAAACACCAATTTAGGACTAAACACTAGTTATTAGTACTAGTCAAACTAATGTTTGACTAGTAAAATGACAATCCAAATAAATTTATTTTGATATAAAACTTTGACTATTTCTTTAATATTAATATCTATTGATATTCATATGGTTGGATCAATGAAAAATATTTTTAAAAAAAATTAAACACCAATTTAGGACTAAACACTAGTTAGTTGTACTAGTCAAACTGATGCTTGACTTTTAAAATGGCAAACTAAAAAATATTATTTTGGTCTAAAATATTGGTAATATCACTAATATATATATTTATTGGCATCTAAATGGTTTGATCGATGAAAATATTTTTTAAAAAATGGAAACACTGATCGAACACGTGTTATTTTTGATGTTTGACTAGTAAAATGGCAATCCAAATAAATTTATTTTGACCAAAAACTTTGGCTATATCTTTAATATATATATCTATTGACATCCATATGGTTGGATCGATGACAAATATTTTTGAAAAAATAGAAACATTAATTCAGGACCGAATACTATTTAGGTTAATAGTCAAACTCATGCTTGACTTTTAAAATGGCAAACCAAATAAAATTATTTTGGTTTGAAACTTTGGATATATCACTAATATATATATTTTTTGACATCCGTAGAGTTGTATAGATGAAAAATATATTTTAAAAAAATCAAAACACCAATTCAGGACTAGTTGTACTAGTCAAACTATTGTTTGACTTTTAAAATGGGATACCAATTAAAAATATTTTGATCTTAAACTTTGGTTATATCATTAATATGTATATCTATTGATATCCATATGGATGGATAATTATTTTTTTAAAAAATCGAAATACCAGTTCATGACTAAATGTACTAGTCAAACTGATGTTTGACTATTAAAATGATAAACCAAATAAAATTATTTTTATGTGAAACTTGGGTTATATCACTAATATAAATATATCTATTTACATCCATACGGCTGGATCGATGAAAAATATTTTTTTTACAAATCAAAACACCAATTGAAGACACTAGTTAGTTGTACTAGCCAAACTCATATTTGACTCTAATTTAATCTAAATATTTGGTTTTATCACTAATTTGTATATCTATTGACATCCATATGGTTGGATCGATAAAATATAATTTAAAAAAATCAAAACACAAATTCACGACTAAACACTAGGTAGTTATACTAGTTAAAATGACAAACTAAATAAAATTATTTTGATCTAAAAATTTTGTTATATCACTAATATGTATATCTATTAACATTTATAGAGTTGGATCGATGACAAATATTAATGTGATAACATCATTTTCAAATTTCTTTTATTTGTTTCATAACAAAAAGTTGCATATTTAGCCAATTAATTTAAAATATTATAAAATTATTATGAGAGTGTGAGTAAGACATTTTATATTAATTTTAATTTTTTGAGAATTTTTAACATTCATTTCCTAGATATTATGGAAATTATAATTTAGTGGTTGAGGTTTTAACCCTATTCCTCCTACTTAAAATAACTATTGCACCATCCAACAATAAAAATATTAAAATGGATAAAAAAATGTTATATCCAAAATTTAAATAAATATTAATCATTATAATATACTTGTTAACAATCTTTTTACATAACAATAATAAAAGCATATTCACTTTTAATACATATTATATTTATTAGAGGTTTGTTAATATGTGTTTATTCTAAGTTTAGTATGACAATTGAAAATCTTTTGAGCACATAAATTTCAAAATCAAGGACTGTCACAATATATGCCATAAAGATTTTGAGCTTACCAATTAGTCTTACAAATTATTGTTTGTAATATATTAAAAATGTGTTATATATTATTTCTAATGGGATGGAAATAACTTTTGATGGTAAAAACCATAATGGATGGGTAGTAAATAAAGAAGAAAATTTTATTTATTTGTCAAAGACAACATCATAATGTTAGATGGTTAAAAATTCAATTTCACCAACTCCCTTTAATAAGAACCCAAACATTAGTTTCAAACCGTAACTTATAGTATTACCTAGATAAATTATTTTATTATATCTACTTAATATTTTTAAAGTTTTTTAATTATTTTATGATTTACTATTTCTTTCAACATTAAAAAATAATTATTGTGTTGAGCAGTTAATATTTCTACTCCAAATAGTACATTAACTCCCCACAAAATATTATTAACAAAAATAATAATAATATTTAATTTATTTGTTAACAACCTTTTTACATAACAATAATAAAAACATATTCACTTTTAATACATATTATACTTATTAGAGGTTTGTTAAATATTTGCTTATTATAAGTTTAGTATGACAATTGAAAATCTTTTAAGCACATAAATTTCAAAATCAAGGATTGTCACAATATATGCCATAAAGATTTTGAGCTTACCAATTTGTCTTAAAAATTATTGTTTGCAATATATTAAAAATGTGTTTTATATTATTTCTAATTGGATGGAAACAAATTTTAATGGTAAAAACCTTAATGTATGGGAAGTTAATAAAGAAGGAAATTTTAATTTTTTATGAGGACAACATCATAATGTTAGGTGGTTAAAAATTCATTTTCACCAAATCCGTTTATTAAGAACCCCAAACATTAGTTTCAAAGCATAACTTATAGTATTACTTAGATAAATTATTTTAGAATATCTATTTAATATGTTTAAATTTTTTTATTTATTTTATGATTTACTATTTATTTCAATGATAAAAAAATAATCATTGTGTTGAGCAGTTAATATTTCTACTCCAAATAGTTAATATTTCTACTCCAGTAAGTAATTATTTTTGGTCCATTTGTTAAATTGTAAAACCCTTTTCATCCTTCAATATGATTTATAACTTTGTAAAATAGTTAATATGTATTTTAAGAAAATATTAAAGATATATATGACCAAAAATGGAGGCTTATATTATTTTAAAATCTAAAACTCTAGAAATTATATCAGCCAGGCCGGGAAAGGGTAAATCTGTGTTAGATATATGAAATTGGTAAAGTTAACATATGTCACAGTTTTTGTGGGGAGTTTGCTTTACTATATTTTAGACTATTGTGGACAAAATTATTAGTGTTAACAAATAGTATCGTTTTTAATAGTGTTAAAATAAGTTTAGATGTTCTCCATTTGTTATTCACTTTTATTTAAGATCTAAATATTTGGGTTTATGAGTTGAAAATATTTTTTGTTCATAATGCTCATGAAGGTTCAAATTTCACCTTTGCCATCATTTGTATTATTAACAAAGTACAATTCTAAAAATTATAAAGAAATTTTACATAGATTAATATATCAAGAGTTTGAGAACATAAGCACAAAAGAGAACAAATATTGCTAACCTTTTACTAATAATTATTTGTGAAATAAAAATACAAGCTTATTTATTTTTTCTCATCATCCTCATCACCTAAGAGGATGCTTAAATGAGTTCTTCACTCTAACGAGTTTTCCACAAGAAACTAGTCATTTCAATTGACCAAATAATCTCTTTCTAAAATTTTTAGGAAGACCATTATAATTATTTTCAATGTTCTTGGCTATTGCAATACAACTCCATCTTTAAATGCTTCCCATGGAGGATATTGCATCATTAATCATCTATATTTGAAAAAAATAAAAGTTAGATCCATATATATTAATACTCATATATCACTTAAGAAATATATATAAAAACCTGTTCATAAGGAGGATGGTGGGGAATATAGGCATTCCCTTGAGCATTAGGATGTCGGGGAATATAGGCATTTGGTTCAGCGTTCATCATGAGAGCCATGGGCGGAGGATATTTGAATCTCTTTAAAACCTGTTACCTTAAATCTAAATCTTAAAACCCTTAAGTTAACTCCTCAACCTCAGGTACCTTAGTGATATATGTTGAATGATTATATATTTAAGTTGGGAGATACTAAAATATTAAAAAAAGGAAAATAATCTTTTACTTTTAAAATTTTTGCAAGGGAGCCATTATTTGGAGCTAAATATTTTCATGAAAATTTGATTTCACGCTCACTCAAATCCTAATAAGTAATAACTAAGCACGCCCAAGTATCATGTGTTACTTTTTTTAAAATAAGACGTTGTTTATTAATTATTTGGATGAACTAGAAATTTTTAATATTATACGATATCAAAAATATAATAGGTCAATCATTTTTCAAAGTGATGATTGTATTATTAGTAATTAATTATTCAACTCCAAATTTATTAATATTTGTTTGAAATAATAAAAATATTTTAATCTTATACCAAAAAATAATTTTTATTTATATTAAAAATACTTGTGATATAAAAGGTATAGAACAAATATGATAGAAGGTCATAAGTACTACCCGAGACACATTATGATCAAAATTATCAAGTCACTTAAGATTTACATTATACTTTTGAAGATATTAAAAAATAATGTGATTTCATACATATTAATGATTGTAATGTAGTTCTTAGATTTGAGTTTGGGTGTAAAAAATTATATTTTTAAAAAAAATTATTAAAAATATTTATTATTGGTAAGATAGTATATATAGTAGACTAATCTCAATGTTAATATTATGAGTTAAATCTAGTCCAATTTATTTGAAATTGAAGTTTTAATTTTGTAACTCCTTTGTTTTGATAATCACAACACAACAAGCCATCATGTTGTTATTTGAGAATGTTTGCAGGATATAATAGCTTAATGCCATTGATGTTTAAGTATCATGACAGCAAAGCTATCATAAGACAGTAATCTATTTCAGCAAGCTATGATCAACTATGTCAGAATAACAGCAAGCCAAGATGCGCAGTCCAGATTCAACAAGGAAGTCGAATTTCATGGAGATTTTATAGGATCTTCATATATATCAGTTGTAAGGACTTCCCTAATATAATATACGCGCATTATATATATAGAGCTCAATTATAAATCGTTTTTAATCATTCAAAATGATTTCCTAAAGAATAGGAGTTTGTTTCTCTTTCAAACTCTTTCTCTTATCTTCTTATTAAAACATTTTATCCTCTACTAAATAGAAGAGATATTTTCTGTACGTTGGACATCTTTCTTTCTCTTCTATCTAACGTACACATGAACGTTGGAAACCATCCCAACGATCTTACACGGTAGAATTGGATTCTAGTCGTTGTAATTTGTTGAGGCTGTTTTCAAACGTTAATGTGTGGTTATATAAGAGGTTTTCTTGCAGTTTTATAAAAGACGACTTTTGCAAGCAAGAACACATACAACTCCTGATCTTTATTGATTTTAAAATACTCTCAAGCTCTAAATATATCCACGTGTTTTATCTTGAAGAGAGTTTATAGTTTGAGTTGTAAACTTTATCATTGATTTGTATTGTTCAAATTGTATTGATTAGTTGCTAGATAAGTTGGCTAGGGAAACAAGGGTTTAGTGGTACTTGCTAGAGGAGTTTGTACTACGGGGTAGTATAGTACTTAGAGAGTAGGTTCTTAAACAGGGTTTCAGCAAGCCATTATCAGCAGCTAGGATAAAGGGAGATATATTACTGTATCTTGTAGTTGTAACCTTCATTGATCAATAATATATTCTCTTACCAAGTTGGTAAGGGACCAGGACGTAGACCATAGGGGCTTAGGGGTCGAACCTGGCTAAAATTCTTGTGTGTTCTATTTACTTTCCTACACATTATTTTCTGCATTGCATTTAGTCATCTCAGCTTACTATCATTGTCAGATTATAGTTCAGTTGATAAAATCTCAGTAAGCTATTATCGGGTAAAATTTAAAAGTAATCCTAGTTAGCCATAATCACCTATTCACCCCCCTCTAGGTGTAATTTCAGTTTGTGTCAGAGCTTTGGTATACTAATCTTTCTGTAACAGGAATAGTATTCGATCAAAATGGCTTACAAATATCCCGAAGGAACCTCAGATTACCGAGCACCTCTCTTGCTTGGTACAGAAAACTATAACTGGTGGAAAGGTCGCATGGAAGTGTATCTATCCAGGGAGCCACTAGCTTTGAGAGTTGTTCAGAAGGGTCCTTTTAAGTTCAAGGACAAAGAAGGCAAAGTGAAAGACGTTGATGATCTCATAGAGGCTGAACTAATCAAATACAACTTCAATGGAAAGGCTAGGAATTCTCTCATGAATGGGTTATGTCCTAGTGAATGTGATAAAGTCTCTTCATGCAAATCAGCTAAAGAGATATGAGATACTCTGGAATTGTATCACGAAGGATCCAAGAGTTTAAAAAAGGTGAAATTGAGTAAACTAATGAATGAGTTTGGAAATTTCAAGCTTCAAGACGGAGAAACTATTCGAGAAAGTCAAGCTAGATTCCAGATAAATCTGAATGCCTTAAAGCAGCTTGGCAAACATATCCCACAAGAGGAAATCAATATGAAGATACTTAGTGTTGTGCCATTTATCTATGAACCAAAGGTAACAGCTCTAGAATCCTCTCCAACTATAGATACTATGGATCAATTGGCTGTTTTTGCAGAATTGGAACAATTTGAAAGCAAAATCAAGGAAAGCCAATCAAGTTCTATGCAAGCTCCAGTTGCTCAAATGAAGCAATTAGCTCTTCACACTAATGATAGCTTACTGGAATCTGAAGATGAGTCAGACGAAGAACTAGCTTTAATATCCAGGAAGATCAGAAAGATGATCGAGAAGAAGAACAAGCTGAAAAGAGATAAAGGCAGATTTTCCAACAACAAGAAGCCCAACAAGGATTCTAAAGATCAGACATGCTTTGAATGTGGAAAGCCAGGCCATTATAAGCGGGACTGCTATAAATTGAAGTCAAAACAGCAAACTGTCTTCAAGGATAAGAAGAAAGCTAAAGTTCTAATGACTTGGAGTGATGATGACTCGGTTTCTAGTGATGATTCAAGTGGAGACATGGTCAATCTTGCCCTAGTTGGACTTGATGATGATTCTGTTCGAGGAAATTCAGAAAGTGGATACCTAGAAAGTGATTCAGACGAAGATCAGAGTGAGGTAAACTCTTGTAAATATAATTTATCTTCTGAAAATATTGTTTTGGAACCAATAACCATACAGGAATATAAGAATGTATCTATGGGTGAATATTATTCTCTTAAAGCTGAAAATAGCAAGCTAAAAGAGAAGAATAATTATCTCAAGACTATGGTTCAAGATTTGATGAGCAAAATAGATACTTGGATTGACAAGAAGGTACCTACACAAGCTGACAAAGAGGCTGAAATCAAGGATCTTCAAGCTAAAGTTAGTCATGTGGAAAACTTCAACATAATTCTCCTCAAAAGAAACAAGACTCAATTAATGGAGATCACAGAGTTAAAGAAGGAGATTGAAGCAAGGGATGAATGTTTGGAGTTGTTCAAACTCAGAGAATCAATAGATGCAACACCTTCAAATCAAGCAGAAGAACCATCTCAGCAAGCTGAAATCATAAGTGAGCAAGCTGAAAAGATTGATCTGCTCACAAAGGAAGTTGAGGATCTGAAAAAGGGCATGGGATCGTTTGTTCAAGGAGAAGAAAGTCTCAAATCTATGATGAACAACACAAATATTCCATTGGTCAGAGAAGGAATTGGAATGAATGCGAACAAGAAGGACAAAGCTCTAAGATATGAAGGAAAACATGGCATACCCTATGATTATGCTATGCCTTGGAAGATATGCAACAGATGTGGAAAGAAAGGGCATCTTGAAAAACATTGCAAAGTTCAGAATGGACAAAAATCATACCATAGAGGAAACAAACAGAAAACAGCTTACTATGATCAGAATGGCAGAACAAAGACAGCTTACCATCATCAGGCTGGCAGAGTTAAATCACCTAGATTTATCCAAAAATGGATAAAGAAATCTGATTTACATGTTCAATATGTTTTATCTTCTAACCATGTCAGACCCAATAAACTTTGGGTACCAAAAGGTTGAGTTGTTTTATTTGTTTTGTAGATGTGTCTTGCCGCTCGAGTCAAATCAACTCAATGGATCTTAGATAGCGGATGTACTAGACATATGAGTGGAGACAAAACACAATTCTTGAGTCTTCAGATGAAAAAGGGTGGAAGAGTGACTATTGGTGATAGCAAAACTCTTCAAATTCTTGGAAAAGGTAAAATAGGTAATAAACTCATTTCAATTGATAAAGTTCAATATGTTAAAGGCCTTAAATATAATTTGCTTAGCATAAGTCAGTTATATGATGATGGTCATACTGTTAACTTTGGTATTGATAAGTGTATTATTACTATTGGTACTAACAAAGTCCCCCTAGTTGCTAGAAGGGAAGGAAATATATATATTTTGGACTTTGAGTTACAGAAAACAGCTTGTTGTCTTGCTGCAATAGACACTGATCCTTATGTTTGGCATAGAAGATTGGGTCATGCTCACATGGACTTACTTAACAAGCTATCAAAGAAGAAGCTAGTCAAAGGTTTACCCAAAATCAAGTATGTCAAGACTGAGGTGTGTTCGGCATGCCAATTAGGCAAGCAAATTAGAAGTACTCACAAAGCAAAGAAAATGGTATCTACTTCTAAACCCTTAGAACTTTTTCATTTAGACTTATTTGGTCCAGAAGCGTATAAAAGTATAGGAGGTAAGCAATATGGTTTTGTAATTGTTGATGATTATTCTCGTTTTACATGGGTATTGTTTCTTAGAACTAAAGATGCTGCTTTTAATGAGTTTGAGAAACTAATTAAATTACTTGAGAATAAGCTCAATACAAAGCTTGTAGGAATAAGGAGTGATCGAGGTGGTGAATTCCAAAAAGACTTTGTTACTTATTGTGAAGAAAGAGGAATATCACATGAATTCTCGGCTCCAAGGACTCCACAACAAAATGGTGTGGTGGAACGCAAGAATAGGTCACTGCAAGAGACAGCAAGGACCTTGTTGCAAGAAAGTAAGTTACCTAGAAGTTTTTGGGCAGAAGCAGTCAACAAAGCATGCTATGTTCTGAATAGAGTATTGATAAGACCTATTTTGGACAAGACTCCATATGAATTGCTCAAGAAAAAGAGGCCCAACATCAGTTACTTCAGAATCTTTGGCTCAAAGTGTTTTGTGCTCAAGACAATTGGTAATGATGGTAAATTTGATGCTAAATCTTATGAAGCTATTTTTCTTGGTTATTCTATGAATAGTAAAACCTATAGAGTTTATAATTTATCTAAGCATATTGTTGAGGAATCTATAGATGTTACTTTTCAACAACCTAACAATGATCTTCCAAGAGACGAGGAAGATGTTGCAGGTGAAGCTGGACAACAGCAAGCTGAAACAGAGAAGGTTACTCCAAAACAGCAAGCTGAAAGAGAGACTGATTCTGGAAAACAGCAAGCTGAAATTGAAACTGCCTCAGGAAATCAGCAAGCAGAACCTTCTACTCCAGTTGATGATGCAATTGTAAAGATGGCAAAGATGACTCTTGATGGTCCTAGAGGAAATAGAGCAAAAGATAAAATGCCAATCTATGATGGTGAAGACTTAGCTCCTCCATCTAAGATAAGGAAGACTTCACATGAAGATATTGCAAAGCATTCATTGCCAAAAGCTACACGGACAGTGAAGAATCACCCTCCAGAACTGGTTATTGGTGATATTTCTAATGGTCTCAAGACAAGAAAAGGCACTGCAAACTTTTGTGCTTATGCTGCATTTTTAGCTCAAGAGGAACCCAAAAATGTCAAAGAAGCACTTGAAGATAAAAATTGGATCACGGCTATGCAAGAAGAACTCAACCAAATCGAACGATATGATGTTTGGGAACTGGTCAAGCCACCAAAGGATGCTTCAATCATTGGTACAAAATGGATTTTCAAGAATAAAGTGGATGAATTTGGTACTGTTACTCGAAATAAAGCAAGGCTCGTAGCACAAGGGTACAACCAACAAGAAGGCATTGACTTTGATCAAACTTATGCTCCAGTAGCTAGATTGGAATCAATTAGGATGCTTCTTGCTTATGCATGCTTCAAGAAGATCAAGCTACATCAAATGGACGTCAAAAGTGCTTTTCTTAATGGATTTCTGGAAGAGGAAGTTTATGTTAAGCAACCCCCTGGTTTTGAACATGAACAACATCCGGACTATGTTTACAAGCTCAAGAAGGCATTATATGGCTTAAAGCAAGCACCAAGGGCTTGGTACAAGAGGCTTAGTAAGTTTTTGATCAAAAATGGCTTCATTCGAGGTAAAATTGATCCTACTTTATTTACTAAGCAAAATGGTAATGATATTTTGATTGTCCAGATATATGTAGATGATATAATCTTTGGATCCACTAATGATTCTATGTGTGAGTGGTTTTGTAAGTGTATGAGCAGTGAATTTGACATGAGCATGATGGGTGAGCTCAATTATTTCTTGGGGCTCCAAATTAAACAATCTAAAGATGGAATTTATGTGCATCAATCAAAATATGTCAAGAATTTGCTGACCAGATTTGGTTTTGACAATGTCAAGCCGAAATCTACTCCAATGAATCAAAATAGCAAGCTGACATCGGATGAAAAAGGTAAAGATGTTGATATCAAGAAGTATAGAGGTATGATTGGTAGTCTTTTATATCTTACTGCTTCTCGGCCAGATATTATGTATAGTGTTTGTGTATGTGCTCGTTTTCAAGCTAAACCTAAGGAATCACACTTAAATGCAGTTAAAAGAATATTTCGATATTTAAGTGGGACTATTAATCTTGGGTTATTTTATCCTATTACAAGCACATTTGATCTTCTGGGGTATAGTGATGCTGACTATGCATGTTGTCAAACTGATAGAAAGAGCACAAGTGGTGTTTGTACATATTTAGGATAAAGTCTCGTATCTTGGAAAAGTAAGAAACAAACTTCAGTTGCATTATCCACAACAGAAGGTGAGTATTTGGCAGCTGGTAGCTATTGCTCTCAAATTTTATGGATGATTCAGACTCTACGAGATTTTGGAATCAAGTGTGGCAAAGTTCCAATCTATTGTGACAACACTAGCACCATCAACATATCAAAGAATCCAGTTAATCACTCAAGAACAAAGCATATTGATGTTCGTCATCATTTCTTGAGAGATAATGCTGTCAAAGGTAAGATTGAATTAGTTTTTGTACCTACTGAATATCAATTGGCAGATATCTTTACAAAACCCCTTGGCGAAGCAAGATTTTCTACCATTCGAAGGGAACTTGGCATGTGCAGTGTATAATAGCAAGCTATCTTTGGAAATTTGGTAATGTTGGCTTACTATCATTTTTCATATTAGTTTACTATGATGGGTTATTAAAATGGCAATTTTGTGTTTAATGTAATTTTTTAATTATGATATGTCATTATCTGTTTATTGTCGTTACTTGTTTGTGTGTTTTGATGCTTTATCTTATAATTCTGATCAGCCCTCAACCTGAATCTTTTTGATGCTTTAAGGGAGAGTAATTTAGGAGACTTCTGTTTATATTTATGTCTGATTATTAAGACTATCTGTTGGCTTATGTTTAATCTGTGGTTTGCTACTTGGTTTATGATGCTACTTGGTTTAAATTGACTTTTGGTTTTTTTAAGACTTGATGTAATGATTTATGCTGGTTGTTAGTTATGATTGGATATTTGGATATGCATATGTGTCATTTATATTAATTGCAGTAACATATTATAAGTTTTTGAGATATGCATAGATTTAGGGGGAGTTTTTATAATTATCCTAAATGTGTGTAATCATCAAAAAGGGGGAGATTATAACTCCTTAGTTTTGATGATCACAACACAGCAAGCCATCATTTTGTTATTTGAGAATGTTTGCAGGATATAACAGCTTAATGTCATTGCTGTTTAAGTATCATGACAGCAAGCTATCATAAAACAATAATCTATTTCAGCAAGCTATGATCAACTATGTCAGAATAACAGCAAGCCAAGATGCATAGTCCAGATTCAACAAGGAAGTCGAATTTCATGGAGATTTTATAGGATCTTCATATATATCAGTTGTAAGGACTTCTCTAATATAATATACGTGCATTATATATATAAAGCTCAATTATAAATCGTTTTAATCATTCAAATTGATTTCCTAAAGAATAGGAGTTTGTTTCTCTTTCAAACTCTTTCTCCTATCTTCTTATTAAAACATTTTATCCTCTACATAATAGAAGAGATATTTTCTGAACATTGGACTTCTGTGTTTCTCTTCTATCTAACGTACACATGAACGTTGGAAAAACTATCCCAACGATCTTACACGGTAGAATTGGATTCTAGCCGTTATAATTTGTTGAGGCTGTTTTCAAACGTTAATGTGTGGTTATATAAGAGGTTTTCTTGCAGTTTTATAAAAGACGATTTTTGCAAGCAAGAACACATACAACTCCTGATCTTTATTGATTTCAAAATACTCTCAAGCTCTAAATATATCCACGTGTTTTATCTTGAAGAGAGTTTATAGTTTGAGTTGTAAACTTTATCATTGATTTGTATTGTTCAAATTGTATTGATTAGTTGCTGGATAAGTTGGCTAGGGAAACAAGGGTTTAGTGGTACTTGCTAGAGGAGTTTGTACTACGGGGTAGTATAGTACTTAGAGAGCAGGTTCGTAAACAGGGTTTCAGCAAGCCATTATCAGCAGCTGGGAGAAAGGGAGATATATTGTTGTATCTTGTAGTTGTAACCTTCATTGATCAATAATATATTCTCTTACCAAGTTGGTAAGGGACCAGGACGTAGACCATAGGGGCTTAGGGGTCGAACCTGGCTAAAATTCTTGTGTGTTCTATTTACTTTCCTGCACATTATTTTCTGCATTGCATTTAGTCATCTCAGCTTACTATCATTGTCAGATTATAGTTCAGTTGATAAAATCTCAGTAAGCTATTATCGGGTAAAATTTAAAAGTAATCTTAGTTAGCCATAATTACCTATTCACCCCCCTCTAGGTGTAATTTCAAATTTGTGTTTCAAATTAACTACCCTATTTTTAACATATTCATAAAAAACTCTGTTATTTAATTTATATTAATTTCTATAATTTAATTTTTATTAATTATTTTTAACACATATATTAAAACTCATTGTGGTAAGGAAAGCAAAAACTTTGCATTGGAGTTTCATGTAAGATAATATGATAGAAGGTCATAAGTACTACACGAGACACATTATGATCAAAATTATCAAGTCACTTAAGATTTACATTATACCTTTGAAGATATTAAAAAATAATGTGATTTCATACATATTAATGAATGTAATGTAGTTCTTAGATTTGAGCTTGGTTGTAACAAATTATATTTTTAAAAAAAATTATTAAAAATATTTATTATTGGTAAGATAGTATATATAGTAGATTAATCTCAATGTTAATATTATGAGTTAAATCTAGTCCAATTTATTTGAAATAGAAGTTTTAATTGGTGTTTCAAATTAACTACCCTATTTTTAACATATTCATAAAAAACTATGTTATTTAATTTATATTAATTTCTATAATTTAATTTTTATGAATTATTTTTAACACATATATTAAAACTCATTGTGGTAAGGAAAGCAAAAACTTTGCATTGGAGTTTCATGTAAGATAATATACGTGTTAACAACCTTTTTACATAACAATAATAAAAACATATTCACTTTTAATACATATTATACTTATTAGAGGTTTGTTAAATATTTGCTTATTATAAGTTTAGTATGACAATTGAAAATCTTTTAAGCACATAAATTTCAAAATCAAGGACTGTCACAATATATGCCATAAAGATTTTGAGCTTACCAATTAGTCTTAAAAATTATTGTTTGCAATATATTAAAAATGTGTTTTATATTATTTCTAATTGGATGGAAACAAATTTTAATGGTAAAAACCTTAATGTATGGGAAGTTAATAAAGAAGGAATTTTTTTTTTTATGAGGACAACATCATAATGTAACGTGGTTAAAAATTCATTTTCACCAAATCCCTTTATTAAGAACCCTAAATATTAGTTTCAAAGCATAACTTATAGTATTACTTAGATAAATTATTTTGGAATATCTATTTAATATGTTTAAATTTTTTTATTTATTTTATGATTTACTATTTCTTTCAATGATAAAAAAATAATCATTGTGTTGAGCAGTTAATATTTCTACTCCAAATAGTTAATATTTCTACTCCAGTAAGTAATTATTTTTGGACCATATATCAATTTCGTCCCTTTGTTAAATTGTAAAACCCTTTTCATCCTCCAATATGATTTATAACTTTGCAAAATAGTTAATATGTATTTTAAGAAAATACTAAAGATATATATGACCAAAAATGGAGGCTTATATTATTTTAAAATCTAAAACTCTAGAAATTATATCCCTAACACATAGATATATGAAATTGGTAAAGTTAACATATGTCACAGTTTTTGTGGGAAGTTTGCTTTACTATATTTTAGACTATTGTGGGACAAAATTACTAGTGTTAACAAATAGTATCATTTTTAATAGTGTCAAAATAAGTTTAGATGTTCTCGATTTGTTATTCACTTTTAGTTAAGATCTAAATATTTGGGTTTATGAGTTGAAAATAATTTTTGTTCAAAATGCTCATGAAGGTTCAAATTTCACCTTAGCCATCATTTGTATTATTAACAAAGTACAATTCTAAAAATTATAAAGAAATTTTACATAGATTAATATATCAAGAGTTTGAGAACATAAGCAGAAAAGAGAACAAATATTGCTAACCTTTTACTAATAATTATTTGTGAAATAAAAATACAAGCTTATTTATTTTTTCTCATCATCCTCATCACCTAAGAGGAAGCTTAAATGAGTTCTTCACTCTAACCACTTTTCCACAAGAAACTAGTCCTTTCAATTGACCAAATAATCTCTTTCTAAAATTTTTAGGAAGACCATTATAATTATTTTCAATGTTCTTGGCTATTGCAATACAACTCCATCTTTGAATGCTTCCCATGGAGGATATTGCATCATTAATCATCTACATTTGAAAAAAATAAAAGTTAGATCCATATATATTAATACTCATATATCACTTAAGAAATATATATAAAAACCTGTTCATAAGGAGGATGGCGGGGAATATAGGCATTCCCTTGAGCATTAGGATGGCGGGGAATATAGGCATTTGGTTCAGCGTTCATCATGAGAGCCATGGGCGGAGGATATTTGAATCTCTTTAAAACCTGTTACCTTAAATCTAAATCTTAAAACCCTTAAGCTAACTCCTCAACCTCTGAAGCAGGTACCTTAGTGATATATGTTGAATGATTATATATTTAAGTTGGGAGATACTAAAATATTAAAAAAAGAAAATAATCTTTTGCTTTTAAAATTTTTACTAGGGAGCCATTATTTGGAGCTAAATATTTTCATTAAAATTTTATTTCACGCTCACTCAAATCCTAATAAGTAATAACTAAGCACACGCCAATATCATGTGTTACTTTTTATAAGTTAGACATTGTTTATTAATTATTTGGATGAAGTAGAAATTTATAATATTATACGATATCAAAAATATAATAGGTCAATCATATTTCAAAGTGATGATTGTATTATTAGTAATTAATTATTCAACTCCAAATTTATTAAGATTTGTTTGAAATAATAAAAATATTTTAATCTTATACCAAAAAATAATTTTTATTTATATTAAAAATACTTGTGATATAAAAGGTTTAGAACAAATATGATAGAAGGTCATAAGTACTACACGAGACACATTATGATCAAAATTATCAAGTCACTTAAGATTTACATTATACCTTTGAAGATATTAAAAAATAATGTGATTTCATACATATTAATGAATGTAATGTAATTCTTAGATTTGAGATTGGTTGTAACAAATTATATTTTTAAAAAAAATTATTAAAAATATTTATTATTGGTAAGATAGTATATATAGTAGACTAATTTCAATGTTAATATTATGAGTTAAATCTAGTCCAATTTATTTGAAATAGAAGTTTTAATTTGTGTTTCAAATTAACTACCCTATTTTTAACATATTGATAAAAAACTCTGTTATTAAATTTATATTAATTTCTATAATTTTATTTTTATGAATTATTTTTAACACATATATTAAAACTCATTGTGGTAAGGAAAGCAAAAACTTTGCATTG
>NW_027420743.1:0-1414 GCF_009905375.1 Apium graveolens | reverse complement strand
CCCCTAGTCTCTTATATGACTAGACTAGTCCAACTAGTCTCTTACGTCTCAATCCAATCCATCAGGAATTCATTTGGAAAACCTTGTGTTGGAAAAGAAAGGTTTTACTAAGTTCATTGTATCATTACCAAAAATATGAAATCATTCAGACTCTTTCAATTCGAAAATCATTCTTAAGTTCAATTTCAAGAATTCAAGAAAGTGAACGGATCAAGGTAAGCAAAGATCAATACTAAGAATCTTGATCAAATGACAAATAAGGTATACAAGTTAGGGAATCAAAACAGTTCCAAGGATCATTACAGGATAAGGTAAACAAAGGAATGAAGGATCATTATGCAAGGGAGTTCATAAAGATTCTTATAAGGTTAACAAGAATTCAAGGTATCCAAAGGAATCAATAGGTAATCAGGGTATGGATCAACAGGTTTATAGGAATATGTCCTAAGTCCAATCATGTATTAGGATTTAGGAATAACTTTTTATGTAATCTGTTTTGATTTCATTGATATTAATAAAAGACTTGTTTTTTTTATTACAGGCTCTATCTATTTAAGTGTTTAAATAAGATATACCATAGTTTAGAGTAAAGCTTTTATGGATTATGATGAGATCATAATAGTGAGACCTAAAAGATGATAACGCTAAACTTAAATAGTTCCTGATCATAGGATTACTAACTGGTAATTAATAATCCGCAAAGATCAGTATAATATGCTTGCTTCATTATGAAGGATGTCTGTTCTCATAGATATTTGTGTGGTGACACTATAGCTAGTATGTAGGTGCTTATTATAGAATAAGTTCACTGAACATGACTCGCACAGCTGAACAACTGATGGAGTTCACTCACGTGTTAGCAGTTGTTCACATAGTGATAGTTGTACAAGTATCCTTAGACTTGAGGTCATCATAATCATCTTGTGTACACTGAACTATGCTTTGGTTTAGTTCTTAGTCTCCAGGGACAATTATTAGGGCTTGACTGGGTATAGGAATTTGTACACGAAGATAATGTATGATCAATAAAGGATCTACCCTTCCAGTGAAGGAAGCGAATGTTCAAGGCTGATCCACTTATGCTAGTTCAGGAATCTCTGGCCAGAGTGAATGAAATTAGAAAGGAGTTTCTAATTTACATAGAACTAAGCATAGTAAATGGTAAGCAAGTGATTAAATTAGATAGGCTTGACACAAGATCCATGCCTTGTATTTAATCAGGACATTGAATGGTAGAAGGAGTTTATTGTACGGTAACTATTCACTGAATAGGTTCTTGGTATTCTAAGCAGTGAATTCGTATTATCCGGATAGTCGCGATATACTGAGAAGTATCCCTCACGATGTAGAATAAATATGATTAATTAATTAATCATATTTAATAAATTAGAGAATTTATATAAATAATGATAAA
>NW_027420742.1:0-38824 GCF_009905375.1 Apium graveolens | reverse complement strand
CACGGTTTTTTCTCCGATACTTTGTTGGGATGCATTATGGATATTTTCACATAATTTAATCCATATTTATATTTTAATTTGAACTGAGCCATATTTCACGGAATTCGGACGAGAAACTGAGTAGATTTGGCTGAAAGGAAGTTTTCGGTGAAAACTCAAAGGGGTTAGTCCACGGTTTTTTCTCCGATACTGAGTCGGGATGCATTATGGATATTTTCACATACTTTAATCCATATTGATATTTTAATTTGAACCGATCCATATTTCGCGGAATTCGGACGAGAAATCGAGTAGATTTGGCTGAAATAGAGTTTTCGGTGAAAACTCAAAGGGGTTAGTACACGGTTTTTCTCCGATACTTTGTCGGGATGCATTATGGATATTTTCACATACTTTAGTCCATATTGATATTTTAATTTGAACCGATCCATATTTCGCGGAATTCGGACGAGAAATCGAGTAGATTTGGCTGAAATAGAGTTTTCGGTGAAAACTCAAAGGGGTAGTACACAGTTTTTTCTCCGATACCGACTCGGGATGCATTATGGATATTTTCACATACTTTAATCCATATTGATATTTTAATTTGAACTGAGCCATATTTCACGGAATTCGGACGATAAACTGAGTAAATTTGGCTGAAAGGAAATTTTCGGTAAAAACTCAAAGGGGTTAGTACACGGTTTTTTCTCCGATACTGAGTCGGGATGCATTTTGGTTATTTTCACATACATTAATCCATATTGATATTTTAATTTGAACCGGGCCATATTTCACGGAATTCGGACGAGAAACCGAGTAAATTTGGCTGAAATGGAGTTTTCGGTGAAAACTCAAAGGGGTTAGTACACGGTTTTTTCTCCGATACTGAGTCGGGATGCATTATGGATATTTTCACATACTTTAATCCATATTGATATTTTAATTTGAACCGAGCCATATTTCGCGGAATTAGGACGAGAAACGGAGTAGATTTGGCTGAAATGGAGTTTTCGGTGAAAACTCAAAGGGGTTAGTACACGGTTTTTTCTCTGATACTCAGTCGGGATGCATTATGGATATTTTAACATACTTTAATCCATATTGATATTTTAATTTGAACCGAGCCATATTTCGCGGAATTCGGACGAGGAACCGAGTAGATTTGGCTGAAATGGAGTTTTCGGTGAAAACTCAAAGGGGTTAGTACACGGTTTTTCTCCGATACTTTGTCGGGATGCATTATGGATATTTTCACATACTTTAATCCATATTGATATTTTAATTTGAACCGATCCATATTTCGCGGAATTCGGACGAGAAATCGAGTAGATTTGGCTGAAATAGAGTTTTCGGTGAAAACTCAAAGGGGTTAGTACACAGTTTTTTCTCCGATACCGACTCGGGATGCATTATGGATATTTTCACATACTTTAATCCATATTGATATTTTAATTTGAACCGGGCCATATTTCACGGAATTCGGACGAGAAACCGAGTAAATTTGGCTGAAATGGAGTTTTCGGTGAAAACTCAAAGGGGTTAGTACACGGTTTTTTCTCCGATACTGAGTCGGGATGTATTATGGATATTTTCACATACTTTAATCCATATTGATATTTTAATTTGAACCGAGCCATATTTCGCGGAATTCGGACGAGAAACCGAGTAGATTTGGCTGAAATAGAGTTTTCGGTGAAAACTCAAAGGGGTTAGTACACGGTTTTTTCTCCGATACTTTGTTGGGATGCATTATGGATATTTTCACATAATTTAATCCATATTTATATTTTAATTTGAACTGAGCCATATTTCACGGAATTCGGACGAGAAACTGAGTAGATTTGGCTGAAAGGAAGTTTTCGGTGAAAACTCAAAGGGGTTAGTCCACGGTTTTTTCTCCGATACTGAGTCGGGATGCATTATGGATATTTTCACATACTTTAATCCATATTGATATTTTAATTTGAACCGATCCATATTTCGCGGAATTCGGACGAGAAATCGAGTAGATTTGGCTGAAATAGAGTTTTCGGTGAAAACTCAAAGGGGTTAGTACACAGTTTTTTCTCCGACACCGACTCGGGATGCATTATGGATATTTTCACATATTTTAATCCATATTGATATTTTAATTTGAACCGAGCCATATTTCGCGGAATTCGGACGAGAAACTGAGTAGATTTGGCTGAAATAGAGTTTTCGGTGAAAACTCTAAGGGGTAAGTACACGGTTTTTTCTCCGATACTTTGTTGGGATGCATTATGGATATTTTCACATAATTTAATCCATATTTATATTTTAATTTGAACTGAGCCATATTTCACGGAATTCGGACGATAAACTGAGTAAATTTGGCTGAAAGGAAATTTTCGGTAAAAACTCAAAGGGGTTAGTACACGGTTTTTTCTCCGATACTGAGTCGGGATGCATTTTGGTTATTTTCACATACATTAATCCATATTGATATTTTAATTTGAACCGGGCCATATTTCACGGAATTCGGACGAGAAACCGAGTAAATTTGGCTGAAATGGAGTTTTCGGTGAAAACTCAAAGGGGTTAGTACACGGTTTTTTCTCCGATACTGAGTCGGGATGTATTATGGATATTTTCACATACTTTAATCCATATTGATATTTTAATTTGAACCGAGCCATATTTCGCGGAATTCGGACGAGAAACCGAGTAGATTTGGCTGAAATAGAGTTTTCGGTGAAAACTCAAAGGGGTTAGTACACGGTTTTTTCTCCGATACTGAGTCGGGATGCATTATGGATATTTTCACATACTTTAATCCATATTGATATTTTAATTTGAACCGAGCCATATTTCGCGGAATTAGGACGAGAAACGGAGTAGATTTGGCTGAAATGGAGTTTTCGGTGAAAACTCAAAGGGGTTAGTACACGGTTTTTTCTCTGATACTCAGTCGGGATGCATTATGGATATTTTAACATACTTTAATCCATATTGATATTTTAATTTGAACCGAGCCATATTTCGCGGAATTCGGACGAGAAACCGAGTAGATTTGGCTGAAATGGAGTTTTCGGTGAAAACTCAAAGGGGTTAGTACACGGTTTTTCTCCGATACTTTGTCGGGATGCATTATGGATATTTTCACATACTTTAATCCATATTGATATTTTAATTTGAACCGATCCATATTTCGCGGAATTCGGACGAGAAATCGAGTAGATTTGGCTGAAATAGAGTTTTCGGTGAAAACTCAAAGGGGTTAGTACACAGTTTTTTCTCCGATACCGACTCGGGATGCATTATGGATATTTTCACATACTTTAATCCATATTGATATTTTAATTTGAACCGGGCCATATTTCACGGAATTCGGACGAGAAACCGAGTAAATTTGGCTGAAATGGAGTTTTCGGTGAAAACTCAAAGGGGTTAGTACACGGTTTTTTCTCCGATACTGAGTCGGGATGTATTATGGATATTTTCACATACTTTAATCCATATTGATATTTTAATTTGAACCGAGCCATATTTCGCGGAATTCGGACGAGAAACCGAGTAGATTTGGCTGAAATAGAGTTTTCGGTGAAAACTCAAAGGGGTTAGTACACGGTTTTTTCTCCGATACTGAGTCGGGATGCATTATGGATATTTTCACATAATTTAATCCATATTGATATTTTAATTTGAACCGAGCCATATTTCGTGGAATTCGGACGAGAAACGGAGTAGATTTGGCTGAATTGGAGTTTTCGGTGTAAACTCAAAGGGGTTAGTACACGGTTTTTTCTCCGATACTGAGTCGGGATGCATTATGGATATTTTCACATACTTTAATCCATATTGATATTTTAATTTGAACCAATCCATATTTCGCGGAATTCGGACGAGAAATCGAGTAGATTTGGCTGAAATAGAGTTTTCGGTGAAAACTCAAAGGGGTTAGTACACAGTTTTTTCTCCGATACCGACTCGGGATGCATTATGGATATTTTCACATATTTTAATCCATATTGATATTTTAATTTGAACCGAGCCATATTTCGCGGAATTCGGACGAGAAATTAAGTAGATTTGGCTTAAATGGAGTTTTCGGTGAAAACTCAAAGGGGTTAGTACACGGTTTTTTCTCCGATACTTTGTTGGGATGCATTATGGATATTTTCACATAATTTAATCCATATTTATATTTTAATTTGAACTGAGCCATATTTCACGGAATTCGGACGACAAACTGAGTAGATTTGGCTGAAAGGAAGTTTTCGGTAAAAACTCAAAGGGGTTAGTACACGGTTTTTTCTCCGATACTGAGTCGGGATGCATTTTGGTTATTTTCACATACATTAATCCATATTGATATTTTAATTTGAACCGGGCCATATTTCACGGAATTCGGACGAGAAACCGAGTAAATTTGGCTGAAATGGAGTTTTCGGTGAAAACTCAAAGGGGTTAGTACACGGTTTTTTCTCCGATACTGAGTCGGGATGTATTATGGATATTTTCACATACTTTATGTTAGGTCACACTTTCACTGTAGAGGGGTGAATACAGTGTTTATTACAATCAAATCAAACTTCAAGAACTTATGTAACAGAAAACAAACTTTATTTAAACAATAAACTCTGTTACAATCTGGAACTGTTATCTCTCAGTGATGAACAAAATATCACGAGAGCTGCTAGGGTTATAATAAATAATATTCTCGATAATGATAACGCTTATAGTGTAGCCCTATGTCTGTGTTTATATACTACACAGTTACAAGATAATCGCTAATTGATATGGAATATAATTCTGCTTCCTAAAATATATCAATCAGATATCTTCTATTCCAAGTATTCCATTCTTCATGGAATTCCTTCTTCATGCATATCTCTTCTCATGTTTATCTTGATCTTCTTAACTTTAATCAGCTACTGTCCTTATCTGATCGTCCTTCAGCACTTAAGTTCTGATATCTATCTCCTGATAACATAAGTACTGATATCCCTTAAGTTCTGACTTCCAGTATAAGTACTGATCAGTTAAGTACTGATTTGTTCTGTTCAAATAAGATCTGAAATCTAAACATAAAACATATTAGCCATGACATTATCAAATATATCTAACAATCTCCCCCAACTTGTAAATTAACAAAATATACAAGTTTAACAGATATTTGATGATGTCAAAAACATTAAGTACAAATGCATGAGAAATAGACAAGATAACTACAACTTACAGTCCTTAAAGTTTTTACCAATTCAACTTCTGATAACAACTTCAATCTGTATAAATATCAGAATTTAAGGAGTTGTAGATCTTCGACTTGGCTTCATTCATTTTCTGATCTCTCTGATGTCAGGAGTTGTTCTGAGATAATTCTTCAACAAACATTTCTCAGCATATCTGAGTTCATCAATCATTCTCCGTTTGACATCTTTAAGCTCTGCAGTATCTTCACCAGTTTGAAATATTGCAGCTCTGAGATCATTAATCTTTGCTTTTCTCAACTCCCGATCTAGTCTTATGACATAAGCTTTATTAGACTCTAGATTGAATTCAAGCCCCTTAATACCAAGATATGTTCTGATCTGTGCAGTATTAGGCTTCATATCAACAATATCACCATTGTGATTTCTGTACTTTGGAACATATCTGCTGTCAGACTTAACAGAATAAAGTCTTTTCTATCTCTGAATCTGTTCCTTTAAGTAGTTTGCAGCAGTCTCTGTTATTCTGTCATCCACTTGAAGTAAGAATAATACATGCTCCAATTCTTCAAAATACTTCAATGGAATGGCATTTTGTCTTATATGATAAACCCTACCATCTGTCATGAAATACAACATGATGTATTCTTTCAAGTAGGTATGGTAAACCATCTGTACAGATTCTAGTTGATTCAATCTCTCAGGAGTTGCTCCAATACCTGGTTCACTCAAGGAAGTTGGATCATCGGTAGTGTTGTGTACTCTTCTTTCATCAGCACTTCCCAATCCAGTTTTATCTCTAGCTTCCTTTCCAGTAACTACTCTTGCTTCAAAACCACTTGAAGTAGTCTTCAAAGATTGAGACTGTTTTGCTTTAGTGAATCCTGGTAGGAGTGTTTTAGATTTATTTTCTGATATCAAGTTAACTTGAGCACTATCAGAGGTTACTTGCTTCTTCTGAATATCAGAACTTACAATTTCTTGACTCTGAACAACTTGAGCCATGTCAGAGGTTGTTTTAAGAACTTTTCTTGAAGTCAGAGCAAGATTATCTTTTCCATCAGTAATTTCTTCTTCCTCAGGAGGTACATAAGGCTTGATAGGTTCACCAACCTTTTCTTTACCCTTGGATCTTGGATCTATCTGTGGTTGTGATCTAGCCAAAGTTTCTTCAGTATGTATCCTTTCTTTGATCACAATGCCTTTAGGTTTTGGAAGTAACTTTTTACCAGAAGCTTCAGATTTAGATGTGACTTTCTCTGATTTAAGTCTGGCTTCTTCTTCCTTTAAACTTTCCAAGTCCATCCCTGGATTTTCTTGAAGAAATAACTGTCTTGACATTTCCTCATCAAGATCTAGAAGTTCATCAGAACTTATCCTTTTACCAGCAGCAGAACTTATTCTTTTCCCAGTATCAGAACTTGTTCTGTGACTAGCTTGTCTTGATGTAAACCTTCTACCTTGACTATGACCACCACCCATTCCAGAGTTTCCTTGGTCATCTTTTCCATCATCCTTTCCTTGCAGTGACTTGTTGGTTTTGCATTTGGACTTAATTACCTTCTCCCCCTTTTTGGCATCAGCAGGTAATAAAAGAGAGATAAGTAGTTCCACTGAGGTCTGGATTTCAGTAAGTTGCGATTGCTGAGAAGCTTGATTTGTCAGAATTTGATCAATCTGAGCTTGTTGCTTCTCTTGAGTTTTCTCAATATAAGCAACCCTGTCAATGGTAGGTTGGAAGAACTTTTTCTTATCAAGTTTCCAAACTTGTTCCTGTTTAATAAAGTTCTCCTAAATCTTGTGTAGCTCTGCATGAGTGTTGGAATGAAGACCTTGTAGATGTTTAGTACTCAATGCAGTGACTCTAAGCTGGATTTTAAAATCATCAGAATGTAACATTTCATCAGCTTTAGTCAAGTGCTCAGCAAGATGTAAAGCATTTGGAACACATGAAACTGAGTTCCATTCCTTAGTCCACTCCTGACCTGCAGGAGTTTCACTCCAAGGTACTGGTGCATCCCTGATAACAAACTCCTTTAGCAGTTCAGACTTAGGAAGAGTCAGTGGAGGAGAATGTCCTGAAGGACCTGCTTCATCAGCATCTACAGTTGTAGCAGCTTCACCAGTATCTCCAACATTTGCAGCATCAGAACTTAAAGAATCAGTATCTTCTGATAAGACAACTGTATGAGTAGCAATGGAGGCTTCAACATCCTCTAATTGCTGATCTGATACTAAGTTCTGATCAACAGCCATATCCTGATGCTCACCTAAAATCTGATCATCATCTTGATGCAGAGAAGGTGTTAGTGATAACTCAGGAGTTTGAACAGCATCAGTAACAGGTGTTGTGGAAGGATTATTTGCTGTTGGAGCTTCTAAGAAAAGTATTTCAGGCACAACCAAGTTCTGAATATCAATTTCAGCACTTGTGCCTGGATCAACAAGAGATATAGAAGGTGAATTAGCCTTGTCAGATACAGGTTCCTGAGATGGAGTTGATGGAGAAGAAGTGACTGGAGCAAATTCCTTGTCTTGTGAGATCAGAGATTCCTGATCCCCTTCCTTAGCTGCTTCCTCCTCATCATCTGAAACTGGCCTCTGTGCCCTCTGTTTCTTGTACTTCCTTGTTGATTTGGATTCCTTGGGAGTTGCAGGAACCGTCATACGTCTAAGCCTCTTGAGAAGCCTAGAACCCCCAATTGCAAAATCCTTCTGAGAAGTTGCCTTCTCAGCTTCATCTATCATAGGTTCTGAAGAGGGAATCTGATCCTCAGAATCTGATTCATCTCTCAAAGTAATCCTCCTCTTCTTCTGAGATGTTTGAGGAACAGTCTTTGTTCTCTTTGGCTTAGAGGATGTAGGCTTCACAGTAGGTGCTGAAGAAGAAGATTGAGCAGTCTGTGAAGTGGAGAGATAGGATTTGAGATAAGTTCTGAGGGTAGGTTGAGTAGAATGAGAGGTAGGGACTGAGGTTGATGGATTTTGGTTATGGTGAGTTGGTTGAACATTTGAGTAAACAGATTTGTAAGTAGCAGGATCAGCATTTACCAGAATCTGTTTCACAGACTGAGGAATCTGTAATTGTCTCACCATTGATTTCTTTGTGTAACACCCCCAGATCCGGGGTCGGGGATCCGGGTCGTCACGGTCTTTCTTTCCACAATATCACTTCACTTAATTAATAAATAACCTTATGCTGTGACCCCACACTAACACACACCACAACCCGTTATAGTCTCAGAGATGAAATTTAAATAAGTACAAGTCTTTGAATCCACAATTTAAAAGTTATTACAACCCAAAATGATTACTTGATAAATTTACAGTTAATTGCCATTATCTGCCACAAGTTATAATTATACATAATTGATTCTCAAAAGTAGATGGTCTGATCTACAATAGATCTACCTCTGCAGCTATAGCAGCTACAACATCAACGGGAAGACACAGGACGCTTCCCACGCGCTTGCGCTGGGTCTGCTGGAGTCTGGCCATCTTTCCTAACTGTTGTTGTGTGATGAAGAAATAAAGCAAGGGTGAGCAGCAAGCCCACCAAAATATATGTATAATGATTTACAATATATGAGCCTACTCATAATACTCATGAAAGTCTTGGTCAAAAGAAATGAACCAAGTTTGATATCTTAATGCGATGAAGTCGCAAAATATTCAGTATATATATATATATATATACTTTTCAAAATATTGGAAGTCCTCTTCCATGCATAATATACACAAAGTCCCAGTGTATAACTGTATAAAAATATCGTTGCAAGGTGATCTCATATATCTAACCTTGTCTCAACGTTTTTCTGAAAATCTTTATCATGCATAAGATAATCATTTACTAGATATAAGTTTAAAAGATGAAGTTACAAGATACTCCAATATACTTATATCTTTCCCAAATACTACTTGAACTACCACCGTTCAAGTTATAAATTAGCTTCAAAAGTTCATCACATAGATGAGACTATAAGACAAGATTTGAATAGATTAAATCTTTAAAATATTATCAAAATAAAATGAAGTTACGAGATACTTCATTTGATGTAAACATCATTTTGAAAACTTGACCCTGCCAACACTCAACAATCGCCCAACCGTAGCCTTTCCATCGAAGTGCTCTGGGTAGTGTTGCAAAAATTATCCAATTGGATGATGAACTCATTACGGGAGTTTGCCGCGCCAGGAAGACCACTTACGATGATCAGTCGTAGTAGTACAACCCCACCATTTTCTACATGTAGAGGAGAACCTGTCGGATTTACTTGTCAACCGAACACTGAACTCCTAAGGAATGGACCGCCTTAGCGGAACTTCCAGGCCATTTGGGCCAATATAATAAGGCTGGGCCGGCGCTACTCGACCACTTACGCCACTCCTAGTTCAGATGAAATCCATGACTCTGAAACGTAAAGCTCGTTTCCCCCTTTCCCCAAGTAGAAACTTGTTGATACGGCTCCACCAAGAAGTCGTACCTAGTTGGAAAGGAAAACTCACCGATATTTCCCAGGCGATGCCTGTTAATGGATTAACTTGTTCCAAGAATTTTACTTCCCGAATATTGGGTAAGTAATCAAAAACTCTTTTACCAAGACAGCAACCTTGTTGCGAATATAAAACACACCACCGAGCCGGATCCCCCAGGTTTTGAGCGAGTATTTAAATCCCCTTTTTAAAAGGAAGATCTTAAATATAAAAATAGTTTTGGGATCCGCTCTAACTTTTGAAAATCATTTTAAAGACTCGAAAACACTTTAAAGGGTGTTTGGAGTAAAACTGATTTAATGAAGTAAATCAGTCCCCAGAATATTTAGAAAATGTCTGAATATTATTATTTAAATAATATTCCCATAAAAAAAATAATCTTTATAAAATAATTGAAGTAGAAGTATTAAAACTTATACTTGAAATGAATAGCAAATAATCAAAGATATACTTATACGAAAGTAATATCTTTATTTGAATAATCAAAAATAAGTTTGATTATCGACACCTTATTCTTTAATAAAATAAAGAATATATCTCAGCAAATAATCGGAGTCATAGATCCTCAAATGAATATTCAAATAATATTCAATAAATAAAATAAGCTGAGTCATAATACCTCGAATGAATATTATAAATAATATTCATTAAATAAAATAAAGGAGTCATACATCCTCAAATGAATGTCCAAGTAATATCCAATAAATAATGTAAAGGAGTCATACGCCTTCGAATAATATTCGAAATAATATTCAAATAATAAAATAAACTGAGTCATAAGCCCTCGAATGAATACTCAAATTAATATTCAATTACGTAAAATAAAGGTATCGAATAAACATTATTCGATTAATAGTTTTAAAAACTATATCCATATATATATATATATAAATAAATATATATATATATATATAATATACTCGGGAACATCGACTCCCGGTTTAGAAATATGTTCACCTTTTATCCCCTATACTAAGGGTATACGCAACTACTTGCTTATTTCTAGCATAGGTATTATGCAACTATAAGCATTAAATCAACAGATAGATAACCAGATTACGAAACAGACATGCATATATACCATATTAGCATGCTCCAATATATCGCAAAATTTGCTAATAACAATCATGCAATATCACAAGATAATGCATATACATATATTTACATCACAACAACAGTATAACGGGTAGAAAACTTGCCTGAGCGACTGGGGTTACGAATGGCTCGGGACGAGTCTGGTAACCTATAAACAACAAGTAAGTTGGAATTAAACCAAAGTCACTTGTAAATCTATACTTTAACTAACTTAGACTCTAACGCTTGTTTTGCGCTCACTGATTCGCTTAAGCCACTCGGGTACCCTCGGTTCCACCATTTTTAATAATTTAACCTTTACGAGTTTTAAAGCGATTCCTTCGCGAGTGTCTTACCAACTGCCTAACACACTTACCATAAATGTTTCATACATTAATTAACCCTTTTTGGTCTTTAATCTATGTTTCAAAGTAAGGCGAGGGGAAAAGTTTCGTTCGCGAAACGCCGTTACTTGAAACGGTCGTTTCTCCTAAACCGTGCATCGGAATCGAACGAACTACATATCAAAACGAAGCTCGTAACATGAGCTATCTAAACATGGCAGTGGTCATAAACTAGCAGGGGGTTCTCGGGTCCTAATGTTATGCACAAAAACAGTCTAAAGAAAATCGGACGTTACGACGGCTATGTTTACGCGATTACCAATATTTATACCACTCCAATTCTTTACCAATTCACTACAAACCACCCAACCATCATCAATACATCAAACACAACTTATATCAAGGTAAAGTCAGTCCATAATCTCAAGGTTTTCCAACTTATTCAACCGCAAACATGATCTACTAACCATAACTTAAGATTCATTAACCATTAACCAAGATTCATATCCAAAATCACCACAAATCCAACCAAACTATCTAACATACATGGATCTTGCTATACATACATGGATATTTCTATATATACATTAATCCATCCATAAACTCATCAAAACTCAAAGTTCAAACTATAAGTTAAAGGTGAAAGTTGTTTATACCTCCTTGAAGCTTCCTAACACAACCCAAGAGCTTTGAATGCCTAAAAGAACCTTGATCCTTGCTTGTATAACCTTAATCTTTCATAAAAATTCAAGAAAACTAAAGTTATTTCTTGAAGGTTACTATTCACCATCTTCTTCCTTGATTTATTGGAAGAGATTGTGAAGGAATTAGGAGCTTAAACTTATAGCATATCCATATCTATGTACAAGGAAGCTTAGATAATTACCTTGTGATTTAACAATGCTTGGAACTTGATTTTTGAAATTCTTGCCCTTGAAAAAGATGAAAAGCCGAGAGCAAGATGATGAGAATGAAATGATTTTGTGTTTTTTGATTTGTTTGGCTTAGCTTGGTTGTTTTTTGTTTTGTTTTTGGTTAATTACCTTAATAACCTTATATTTGTGTGGTTATAAACCAACCACACCTCCTCCTTCCCTATGTCATGCTTACATCACATTGCTATGTCATCCTCCCTTCCTTGTCCTCTTCTCATTGGTTGGGTGACATCACTTCCTCTAATCCCTTTGCTTAACTTCCTAATTGTTTGCCTAATGACCGCTGATCTGTTATACGGTTCGCTTAACTTTCGTTTTCGTTTATCGTTTGAGGGATCATACCTGGGATCTTATTACTTAGGTTCCCTTAACCTTTCTCAATATATTATATTCCTTTTATGATCCTCTCCTATAATCCTTTAATTTAAATCCTTTTTATCCTGTTACCTTATACTCAATTCTCTCCGTATCTAGTGGATTTCCGGGAAAAATCAAAGTGTTCGGATTTGGATTCTGACGATCTTTACATACACTTATATCCCATATAAAGTACTAATAAAATCTCAGAATATCCATATCAGAACCCCTACATAGTGTGGCATGAAAAGTTTTCTCATTCAGCAAAAACACTATTCATAAGGGTTTCAAAAATTTCCCAAAAATTGGGGTTATTACAGTCTCCCCTCCTTAAAAGGATTCCGTCCCGGAATCAGATAGAAATGAATAGGGATACTTTCTTAGTATTGCACTTTCTAACTCTCAAGTCAATTTTCCCACATTGTGGTTCTACCATCAAACTCTGACTAGTTTGATAACCCTTCACCTAAGCACTTGTCCCTTTTCGATCTATAACCCTTTCTGGTTGCTCCATATAGGTTACGTCGGGTTGCATATCTATGCGCTCATATGCCTCTATTTATCTGGCATCTGAATTACACTTCCTTAACATTGATACGTAAAACACGTTACGACCTGCTACATGTTCGGGGTTAGGGCTAGCTCATATGCTAACTTCCCAAACGTCTTAATATATCCAAGGGTCCAACAAATTGTAGTCTTAGCTTTCCTTTCTTTCCGAACCTCATCAATCCTTTCCGAGGGATACCTATAACATTACTAGGTCCCCTATTTCATACTCTTTATCCTTTCGTGTCAAATCAACATACTTATCATGACCATCTTGGGCTACTACCAGCCGTCCTCTGATTAGATCTATCATATCCTTGGTCCTTTGGACTACTGCGGGTCCGAGCATCTTGCGCTCTACAACTTCATCCTAACATAAGGGAGATCGACATTGTCTTCCCTCAATGATCTCATAAGGCGACATCTCGATAATGACATATGATCTATTATCGTAAGATAACTCAATCCGAATTAAGTGATCATTCCAAATTCTTTCAAGTCTATTGCACAGACTCTCATTATTGCTTTTAACATTTGAGCTTCTACTTCTCAATACCCATTCTTTTCCAGTTCGTAATCGCTACTACCTTCCGTTCCTAATATTATACTGGTTATACTTTTGCTCGTTAGCGTTCTATAACCTTTTAATAACCACGTCAACCTTAGTATCACGAATGTGTTCCCATTCCGCATACTACCACCACTTTATTACTCCTTTTTTAGTTGCTTCTATTTTCCAAAATTTGATCAATCAAATAGAAGTAAAGGAATTTGTTGAGAGATCACTAAGATCATGAACACTTGTTATATCGCATAGTTAGTACAGAAGGTGGCCAGCCTTTAGTACTTGACAAGCAATTAAACAATAGCTGGTATCCTACTAGGCTTCTATCACACAGATAGATAGTCATTCGGCAATACCTCCCCTTTCTGGAAGGGTTGTTCTTCTCAGCTTACATGAAATGAAAAGAAGAGAAAAGAACGAACTGAAGAGAATTGTATATATGAAAAAAAATATACTGCCATAAAATATCTGGCTTGGAATCTACCTCTGAACTATAGAGGTTTGTCATAGGAGAACAAAACATATATGTATTTATATCAACATCAAGTATTATAGCATCGTATTTCACGTGCCTAAATATTTTCGCTATCCCGTCCATCATTCTATGGACCCATGCCCTTCCTCGAGCTTATACACAATTACCTTTGAAACTCCCTCGATTTCGAAAATCGAACCTGGGATCTCATTCTAGACATCATCGTTACTAGAATTCTATGCTTGTACCGCAACCTTCCTCGTATAATAATACGACTCTCTATTGATAAGAAAGAATAATAATTCACTAGGTAAATACTCTACTTAATTAGTCTATCAATGATAACTTATACACTACCACGACCCGATTAGTGGTACTCAATCTCAACACCCATTCCAATACAACTCTCACGGTTGTAATCAGCTCAATACTCGCAGAATCATTGCTGCCTTACTATGGTCCACCACTGACCTACTGTCGTCATTCATTTTCCATGAAGTCTTAATAGCTAACCATACGGAGTCCATACATGTCGTATCAAATCATTCTAAGGAGGTAACATAATCACCACTCCTGATTCATGAAGAACACTCGTGATCCTGACATACATACATGACATGAAGCAAATAAAAGTGCAGAAGAGTTTCAATCGAAGCAACGATAGCAGGTTAATACCATTCTTAATCATACGCCCTAAATAGAAGAATTAACTCAAGGGTTCATTTAGTCCTTTTTGAAACATGGTTCTGGCTTATCTCAAGATAGGACCTTATAAGATAGATAGCCCGTTCATGGCAATTACACGAATTAAACCTTTACCAACTACTATTACGGTTGGGTATTACACAGTCATCAGGAGGAATGTCAATCTTCCAAACCATAATACAACCTTCACAGTTTTAACCATCATCACTGTATTCTTTTGGCACAAGCGCCTATAATTATCCTCTTACCTTTAAAGTGTCGGCCACCTCTTTGGCCTTTCCTGATAGTAAAATTTTCTTACAGTCAATGTCACTTTAACCATCTCCAAATAAATTTTCTACCTTATTTCAATCACAGCTTATGTGAAGATGTTTTCCTTAAAATCTGATGAGTAAAAAAAAATCACCACTTTTCCATAAGTTATTGCCTCAGTCTTTAGAGGTTAATCACTGTCATGACTGACTCTCAATCATAATTAGAACATCTTTTATCTTAAGTCCTAATTGCCCTGAACAATTTCGACCATTATTGGTTCGATCCATACCTTCTCGTGGTTTAACACGTGCCTCACTTGGCATCATTATAATTACGTCATATTTCCTTTATCAACATTTCCATTCTTGAGAATTTTGAATATTACCTTTCTCATTGCAAAACCTCTAAGGTTATCCTTGAATCGTTCCTCCTGTATTCCCTAGATACAGGGCATATCAAAATACCATTCACTATTACTAGAACCATTGTCTATATACTTCTGAAAAATTTCTCCACTGATCCTTAAAGGTTATTATTACCTTAATGCTTTCCAATTCATACTGTCAAAACTCATACTATCCCTATCAAGGGTGAAATGCCAACCTTTATGCATTCCCCTAGGATTCGTTTTAAGTTACCGATGTTCTATCCTTAATTCCACCTTTAAAAAGGTACAAGCATCCTTCCATGGATAAATAAAGTCATATATCCCTGATAAGGGTATCTTATTCAATCATTCCCACCTCGATAGTCTATACCGAATTTCACAATAACATCTGTATACAACATGAGGTCAATCCACATGGCCTCCAAAAGATAAAAATGGTTATCCGCTTTTCTTTCCTGATTTGGTAATGATAACATGGATGTTCTGGAAGATATTGGTCATGTTCAACGTGAACTTCTTCTTAATAATTCCTTATTTACTTTTGTTGTTTATCTCAACAGTCATCTCAATGTTGGGATATCTTTCATATCTGGCGTCTCCCTTTCTGGGTATCATGCCACCGGTCTTACACTTTACCTTCTTGAAGGTCACTTCCTTCACCCAATTTTCTTAATTTCTTACTTTCTTGTCTCCTCAGTCTATCCGCGTCTCATTATTTATCCTTCGAATTATCTCAAGGTTTCCTCGAATCTTCCCAACTTACAGGGGATAAAATATATGTATCTCTTATACCTTCAACCATCAATTTAACTCATGGTGAACCACTCTCATCCGGACGATTACCTACTTTTCTATTTCTATTTCTATGAGTCTTTAGGGTTTCCTCATACCCAACTCCCTTATCATTCCTCAAACTCTCTTGCCTTTATATTCCTTTCTCTTATCATTATTTCATGAACCAACACAACATAAGCATTGATTTCAAACATCCCGTCATTCTGGATTCGTGTCTTCAGAACGAATCTTGATAACTTTTACAACTTAGATTCATAATTCATCATACTCGTCTGCCTTTGTTCTGGCTCTTAAGCTTTTACACTATCTCCATAACCTTGGGAAGTACTTTCCTGAAAACAATTGACTGAACTTAAATCAGTTTATTATAATCTCTTGCTCCGTGCCTTCCTTGGCCTTTCACCAGCGGGTGGTCTCTCTCTTAGGAGGGTAAGTGACAAAACAGTCTTTTGTGGTTCGTCAATCATTTAGAATCTCAAATGATTCATCTATTTCCTTTAGCCAGGCTCTTGCCTCGACTGGGTCAGCTTGTTCCTTGGAACTCTGAGAGCTTAGCGACTTAAAGGTCTTGAAAGAATTTCTCACCGCATTGTTTCCTCAAGGTGGTGGTTGGGGATAATAGTCTAAGTTCTTTTTAGACAGGTCCATGAATTACCGTATAGGAGTACCGTCTCGGGTCTCCTTTCCTTACTCAACTTTCTATTTCCTTAGTATGAAATGTTTCATCCTACTCCCATAATTGGGGTCATCTTTTAATTTAAAATCCTCATTTTCCACTCCATTATGTCATGGGTTCCTTCTATCTTGATGGCGACCTCCCTGACTATCACGTTCAGGGTTTGCTCTAAATCTTATTCCTCAAACTAGCTTTCATCTAAGATCTCATCCTTACGCTCTTGAACTTTCGGAACCCAAATTCTATAGGAATACCTCATTATTCCCTTATCATCTTTCTCGATATTAACCTCTTATCTATTTGTTGGCTCTCTGCCTTCATTCATAACTTTTTCTGGCACAATATGATCTTTTCCAATAATTCGGGCTGTATTGCTATCTCAAACAGCTTTTCGGTACCGGCTCCGGTTACCTTCACTACTATTTCCATTTTCTCAAAATCTCTTATAAACTCTCCAAAAGACATTATCATCTTGAGTCTCTCCTTTTTACTAAGGGCATCAGCCACCATATTGGCTTACCCCGAATGATAAAGAATCTGCCAATCATAATTCTTGATTAGCTCTAACCGCCTCCTCTGGCGTATGTTGAGCTCTTTCTACGTAAGAATGTACTAGAGCACTTATGGCTTAGGTAATTCTCGCACTTCTCTCCATACAAGTAGTGCCTCCAATCTTTAGGGTAAAACTATTGCCACGAGCCTAAGCTCATGGGCGGTGATATCAAATTTCATATTACCTTAATTGTCTTGACGCAGACGCGATTATCTTGCTGTGCTAAGAAGCACCCTAATTCCTTACGCGAAGCGTCACTTACAAATCACAAAATCTCCTTTTTCCATCCGGCAATGCCAGCATAGGGGCCATCACCAACCTCTGCTTCAGTTCTTAAAAGCTGTTCTCGCATTTCTCTGTCCATTCGAACTTCTCAGTCTTACGAGTAAGCCGCGTTAAAGGGGCTACTATCTTTACAACTTGAACGAACCTCCGGTAGTGACCGGCCAATCCTACCTCTGGTAGTCGACCAAACCATGGTCATCAATTCATCAGTGGTCCTTTATCCAATCCTGTCAGGATCCTCCATGGGGTCCTTCTCAACAACTATCCCTACTAGGACAACATCCTCAATATCAACATCATCCGGTCCTGCATTAGGACACTCTATCGGATCCACAATCTGATCTCCAATAACTAATAAAACATCATCGCGTTGATATTCCTCAACTTCAGGGTTCGGAGTCCCGCTACCATATATGATAACAAACTACGCTCCTATCACGATATTTATAAGGGTTCCCATAAGGGTTTTAACCGTCAGTACTACGTTAGGTAGCCCGACTATGAACTTGGCAAGAGTTCTTATTATCTTAGTGAATCTTATTATCTTAACGTCCCATCATCTCTGAGGTTTATAACGCTTAGCTCTGATACCATTTCTGTAACACCCCCAGATCCGGGGTCGGGGATCCGGGTCGTCACGGTCTTTCTTTCCACAATATCACTTCACTTAATTAATAAATAACCTTATGCTGTGACCCCACACTAACACACACCACAACCCGTTATAGTCTCAGAGATGAAATTTAAATAAGTACAAGTCTTTGAATCCACAATTTAAAAGTTATTACAACCCAAAATGATTACTTGATAAATTTACAGTTAATTGCCATTATCTGCCACAAGTTATAATTATACATAATTGATTCTCAAAAGTAGATGGTCTGATCTACAATAGATCTACCTCTGCAGCTATAGCAGCTACAACATCAACGGGAAGACACAGGACGCTTCCCACGCGCTTGCGCTGGGTCTGCTGGAGTCTGGCCATCTTTCCTAACTGTTGTTGTGTGATGAAGAAATAAAGCAAGGGTGAGCAGCAAGCCCACCAAAATAATATGTATAATGATTTACAATATATGAGCCTACTCATAATACTCATGAAAGTCTTGGTCAAAAGAAATGAACCAAGTTTGATATCTTAATGCGATGAAGTCGCAAAATATTCAGTATATATATATATATACTTTTCAAAATATTGGAAGTCCTCTTCCATGCATAATATACACAAAGTCCCAGTGTATAACTGTATAAAAATATCGTTGCAAGGTGATCTCATATATCTAACCTTGTCTCAACGTTTTTCTGAAAATCTTTATCATGCATAAGATAATCATTTACTAGATATAAGTTTAAAAGATGAAGTTACAAGATACTCCAATATACTTATATCTTTCCCAAATACTACTTGAACTACCACCGTTCAAGTTATAAATTAGCTTCAAAAGTTCATCACATAGATGAGACTATAAGACAAGATTTGAATAGATTAAATCTTTAAAATATTATCAAAATAAAATGAAGTTACGAGATACTTCATTTGATGTAAACATCATTTTGAAAACTTGACCCTGCCAACACTCAACAATCGCCCAACCGTAGCCTTTCCATCGAAGTGCTCTGGGTAGTGTTGCAAAAATTATCCAATTGGATGATGAACTCATTACGGGAGTTTGCCGCGCCAGGAAGACCACTTACGATGATCAGTCGTAGTAGTACAACCCCACCATTTTCTACATGTAGAGGAGAACCTGTCGGATTTACTTGTCAACCGAACACTGAACTCCTAAGGAATGGACCGCCTTAGCGGAACTTCCAGGCCATTTGGGCCAATATAATAAGGCTGGGCCGGCGCTACTCGACCACTTACGCCACTCCTAGTTCAGATGAAATCCATGACTCTGAAACGTAAAGCTCGTTTCCCCCTTTCCCCAAGTAGAAACTTGTTGATACGGCTCCACCAAGAAGTCGTACCTAGTTGGAAAGGAAAACTCACCGATATTTCCCAGGCGATGCCTGTTAATGGATTAACTTGTTCCAAGAATTTTACTTCCCGAATATTGGGTAAGTAATCAAAAACTCTTTTACCAAGACAGCAACCTTGTTGCGAATATAAAACACACCACCGAGCCGGATCCCCCAGGTTTTGAGCGAGTATTTAAATCCCCTTTTTAAAAGGAAGATCTTAAATATAAAAATAGTTTTGGGATCCGCTCTAACTTTTGAAAATCATTTTAAAGACTCGAAAACACTTTAAAGGGTGTTTGGAGTAAAACTGATTTAATGAAGTAAATCAGTCCCCAGAATATTTAGAAAATGTCTGAATATTATTATTTAAATAATATTCCCATAAAAAAAATAATCTTTATAAAATAATTGAAGTAGAAGTATTAAAACTTATACTTGAAATGAATAGCAAATAATCAAAGATATACTTATACGAAAGTAATATCTTTATTTGAATAATCAAAAATAAGTTTGATTATCGACACCTTATTCTTTAATAAAATAAAGAATATATCTCAGCAAATAATCGGAGTCATAGATCCTCAAATGAATATTCAAATAATATTCAATAAATAAAATAAGCTGAGTCATAATACCTCGAATGAATATTATAAATAATATTCATTAAATAAAATAAAGGAGTCATACATCCTCAAATGAATGTCCAAGTAATATCCAATAAATAATGTAAATGAGTCATACGCCTTCGAATAATATTCGAAATAATATTCAAATAATAAAATAAACTGAGTCATAAGCCCTCGAATGAATACTCAAATTAATATTCAATTACGTAAAATAAAGGTATCGAATAAACCTTATTCGATTAATAGTTTTAAAAACTATATCCATATATATATATATATAAATAAATATATATATATATATATAATATACTCGGGAACATCGACTCCCGGTTTAGAAATATGTTCACCTTTTATCCCCTATACTAAGGGTATACGCAACTACTTGCTTATTTCTAGCATAGGTATTATGCAACTATAAGCATTGAAATCAACAGATAGATAACCAGATTACGAAACAGACATGCATATATACCATATTAGCATGCTCCAATATATCGCAAAATTTGCTAATAACAATCATGCAATATCACAAGATAATGCATATACATATATTTACATCACAACAACAGTATAACGGGTAGAAAACTTGCCTGAGCGACTGGGGTTACGAATGGCTCGGGACGAGTCTGGTAACCTATAAACAACAAGTAAGTTGGAATTAAACCAAAGTCACTTGTAAATCTATACTTTAACTAACTTAGACTCTAACGCTTGTTTTGCGCTCACTGATTCGCTTAAGCCACTCGGGTACCCTCGGTTCCACCATTTTTAATAATTTAACCTTTACGAGTTTTAAAGCGATTCCTTCGCGAGTGTCTTACCAACTGCCTAACACACTTACCATAAATGTTTCATACACTAATTAACCCTTTTTGGTCTTTAATATATGTTTCAAAGTAAGGCGAGGGGAAAAGTTTCGTTCGCGAAACGCCGTTACTTGAAACGGTCGTTTCTCCTAAACCGTGCATCGGAATCGAACGAACTACATATCAAAACGAAGCTCGTAACATGAGCTATCTAAACATGGCAGTGGTCATAAACTAGCAGGGGGTTCTCGGGTCCTAATGTTATGCACAAAAACAGTCTAAAGAAAATCGGACGTTATGACGGCTATGTTTACGCGATTACCAATATTTATACCACTCCAATTCTTTACCAATTCACTACAAACCACCCAACCATCATCAATACATCAAACACAACTTATATCAAGGTAAAGTCAGTCCATAATCTCAAGGTTTTCCAACTTATTCAACCGCAAACATGATCTACTAACCATAACTTAAGATTCATTAACCATTAACCAAGATTCATATCCAAAATCACCACAAATCCAACCAAACTATCTAACATACATGGATCTTGCTATACATACATGGATATTTCTATATATACATTAATCCATCCATAAACTCATCAAAACTCAAAGTTCAAACTATAAGTTAAAGGTGAAAGTTGTTTATACCTCCTTGAAGCTTCCTAACACAACCCAAGAGCTTTGAATGCCTAAAAGAACCTTGATCCTTGCTTGTATAACCTTAATCTTTCATAAAAATTCAAGAAAACTAAAGTTATTTCTTGAAGGTTACTATTCACCATCTTCTTCCTTGATTTATTGGAAGAGATTGTGAAGGAATTAGGAGCTTAAACTTATAGCATATCCATATCTATGTACAAGGAAGCTTAGATAATTACCTTGTGATTTAACAATGCTTGGAACTTGATTTTTGAAATTCTTGCCCTTGAAAAAGATGAAAAGCCGAGAGCAAGATGATGAGAATGAAATGATTTTGTGTTTTTTGATTTGTTTGGCTTAGCTTGGTTGTTTTTTGTTTTGTTTTTGGTTAATTACCTTAATAACCTTATATTTGTGTGGTTATAAACCAACCACACCTCCTCCTTCCCTATGTCATGCTTACATCACATTGCTATGTCATCCTCCCTTCCTTGTCCTCTTCTCATTGGTTGGGTGACATCACTTCCTCTAATCCCTTTGCTTAACTTCCTAATTGTTTGCCTAATGACCGCTGATCTGTTATACGGTTCGCTTAACTTTCGTTTTCGTTTATCGTTTGAGGGATCATACCTGGGATCTTATTACTTAGGTTCCCTTAACCTTTCTCAATATATTATATTCCTTTTATGATCCTCTCCTATAATCCTTTAATTTAAATCCTTTTTATCCTGTTACCTTATACTCAATTCTCTCCGTATCTAGTGGATTTCCGGGAAAAATCAAAGTGTTCGGATTTGGATTCTGACGATCTTTACATACACTTATATCCCATATAAAGTACTAATAAAATCTCAGAATATCCATATCAGAACCCCTACATAGTGTGGCATGAAAAGTTTTCTCATTCAGCAAAAACACTATTCATAAGGGTTTCAAAAATTTCCCAAAAATTGGGGTTATTACACTTTGTGTCAGCATTTATCAGGTCGTTAAAGTACCTTTTTGCAACCTTAAAAGGTGGGGTTTGAGTGCTGACTAACTGGGGTTCAGCAGTACAATACGTATAAATAAGTTGACAGAATCTAGCAAAATAAACAACATCTCGATCCTCTGTCATCCTATCCCCAATAAAACCAATTATTCCAGTTGCAAAATCAAAATGAGTTTGATGGATAATAGCATACCCGATGTGCTGACTCAGAATTGGGATGGCATCAAAATTTGAACACTTGTTGCCAAAAGCCTTGGTGATGCAATCGAAGAAGAAACTCCATTCTCTTCTGATATTAGCCCGTTTCAACTGTCCAAGTTTCGTCAGACTCTTTTCATATCCCAAATCAGTCATTAACCCCCGAAGTTCTGATTCCTCTGGTATAGAGAAGGTACAATCTTCTGGAAGATATAATGCTCTTCGTACTGTACCAGGAGTGACTACATAGGATGAGTCACCCACTTGGAAGATAATACTGGGAGTTCCTCGTTTACCACCATCATCATAAACTCCAGTCCTCCAGAACCGCAGAACTTGTTGACTTGAAAATAATTCAGGCTGAGTTAAGGCGTACCCAACCTCACTATGTGCAAGAAGATCTTGCACAAAACGCAATTCAGATGGAGCTTCAGCATGATCAAGAATTGCAGCATAGTTGTTTGGAACAAACTTTGCTCCATCAATGATTAAATCCTTTGGTGCCATGTGAAAAAATATTGAAATTCAAGTATTCCTGTTAGGTGTGTGAGATACTGTCAGTATGAAAAACCAACGTGAGAAAGAATGAGAAAGAGAGTAAAAGTAAGAAGAGAGATAAAGTATAAAGAAAGTAAAAGATTAAAAAAATCTTCTCTCTGTTGTTCTTATACTCTAAAAAAGAATGTTACCGTTGGACACCTGTCAGACATGCAGTAATAACGGATAGTTACTGGGCTCGAGAAAACAGGAATGATTACTTATCCAATTGCCTTGATTCAAGGAAAAACCATTTCAGTTATCAAGAGACACAGGTTTAATTCAAAATTGAAACCGTTAGCACTGATTGAATTGTTTTTCACTGCAACATTAATATTCTGAAAATGAATCATGTTAAAAATGACCGAGATAATTTCGATGAATAAGTGCTGACAAAGAATCAGAACTTAAATAAAGACAAAATTTAAATGGTCATCAGAATATCAAGCAGGATTTAACACTACAGATAAAATAACTCAGAGACAAAATCTTGAAGTAAAAACAGTTTTCATTAATATATCAAGTCAATACATATATGAAATAGAAATTACATCAATACAAGATTTTCCCTAAGCTTCTAATCCTAACGTCAACAGCTTTAGTCCTAGCTAAGAAGCCTGACAAAGCTGAGGATGAAAAGAACAGGAAGAAGATGAGATTAAGTCATCCTCCTCTTCCTATCTTCGACAAACAAGATAGCGAGTCGAATGATTCGCTCTTGCTGACGGATACGACGAAGGTGAAGGTCTCTTCGAAAGGCCACCAGATCACGTTTGATAACCTCTGGAAATTGAATCCAGAGATTGTGAGGGATGTTGGTGATAGGGTAGGGAGTTGAAATTCCATTCAAAAAGACATGCACAGTCTCATCACCGTAATTGTAGAACCAGCCAAATTCAGCCATTTGTGATAGTAAATGAAAAACAAGACTGAATTTGTGATACAAGTGTGATGAGAAGACTAATGTGAAGTGGTTGCATATATAGGCATGAGAATGCCAAGAGACACAAAGATATTGAATGCAGACAGGTAGAATTAATTCTACCTCGTCTCCCTAGACTTTGAAAAAGAATAACAGTCATTGGAAAAGGAATGTACACATGTAACAAGAGTGAACTGTTCAAGGACGAGTGCCATTATGTTTTAACCATAGACTATTAATCTTCCACTTCAACATTTCGAAATTAATCTGAGACTGTTACCAAATTTTATTCACAGATAAGTCAAGTAAAGGGTTAGACTGAAAAATCAGAACTTAGACCTATACCAGAACTTAACAGTCATCAGAACATAATGTCTTAACTCGAACAAGGAATATCTATCTTAGTAAATACTCATACAAGTTCTTAGTTATGAACGTCAGAACTTAATCATCAGAACGTGTAACTAGAACTTGTCCTCAGAATTTGTGCAAAAGTGACACAATGACTGTTGATCTAAAATAACATAGACCACCACAGAAATTTCATCATTCATATGGAGTGATGTGTGTGTGCATTAAGCTAAATAACAGACTAAGAGTAAAGTCTGATCTACTTCAGTACATCTTAGAAATAAGTCATAATTAAAATTTTGCTAAAGAGCTGCCATTATCCTGAAACCTACTGATAAATGAGTTCATGCATGAGTTCACCTCTACTGTTTTTGTGCTAATTTTATGCATCTTTTGAAATTCTATTTTACAGAGGCTTCTCAGTGTAAGTGAGTCACGACTGTTTATCAGAATTTATGCTATTATCAGAGTATTTCTCCAGTAATCATAGAGTGTGAAAAGTCACCAAGAAAATATTTTGCTTTTCTAATGCATATTTACTTAATACCAGCAATGCACTTGGGTCGTCCCTTTCACATTTTTACTCTAGATCTCAAAGGAGTACCTGATATTATTCTTTGATTATTGTTCTTCTTCTTTTGATAAGTGAGGTTTATCAGCACTTAGTACATTCAGCAGTTTTACTAGAATCAGAACTTAAACAGATGAGTAGCATTATTCTAATTTGTGACTTAGTAATAAGATATACAAAGTAAACTTAACTAAGCTCAGTTATCAGAATTTGCTTGTGTCATAAGATTTCCACAGAAATAATTACTTCTTTCATGGGATCATTTGTTTATTGAAGACTAGTAGGTCAGTATCTAGCACAGTTATCCTCATAGGATAGAATAGTTACTGAAACAGACATATCACTTATCAGAGTTTAGAAACATATATCAGACAACAGTCAGTACTTAAAGACATTTATCAATTAATGCACAGAATATACAAAGAGATTAATTCTGTAAATACTGATCATAAAGTCTGATAACATAGAACAAGTTTAAGCAGATTTAGAGAAAGAACCTGAAATCATTCCAAGTTCATTTACCAATTTTGAAAAGGTAGCTTCACACAGTGGTTTTGTGAAGATATCTGCTACTTGTTGATCTGTGGGAACAAAATGCAATTCCACTGTACCTTCATCCACATGTTCCCTGATGAAATGGTACCTGATGCTGATGTGCTTTATCATAGAGTGTTGAACTGGATTACCTGTCATAGAAATAGCACTTTGATTATCACAGTAAATAGGGATTTTGAAATACGTTAACCCATAATCTAGTAACTGATTCTTCATCCAGAGAATCTGTGCACAGCAGCTTCCTGCAGCAATATACTCTGCTTCTGCGGTTGATGTGGAAATTGACTTTTGTTTCTTGCTATACCAAGAAACCAACCTGCCTCCAAGAAATTGGCAGCTACCACTTGTGCTTTTCCTGTCAATTTTGCAACCTGCAAAATCTGCATCTGAGTAACCTATTAATTTAAAATCTGATTCTCTAGGATACCATAATCCTAGATCAGCTATTCCTTTAAGATACTTAAAGATTCTTTTTACAGCTGTTAAGTGAGGTTCTCTTGGATCTGCTTGAAATCTTGCACAAAGACAGGTAGCAAACATGATATCTGGTCTACTAGCAGTTAGATAGAGAAGTGAGCCAATCATACCTCTGTAATCAGTAATATCTACTGAATTACCAGTATCCTTATCCAGTTTTGTTGCAGTGGCCATGGGAGTGGATGCACTTGAACAGTCTTGCATTCCAAATTTTTTCAGCAAGTTTCTGGTGTACTTAGATTGACAAATAAAAGTTCCTTCTTCACTCTGCTTGACTTGAAGGCCCAGAAAATAACTAAGTTCTCCCATCATACTCATCTGATATCTTGACTGCATTAGGTTGGCAAACTTTTTGCAAAGTTTGTCATTTGGAGACCCAAAAATAATATCATCAACATAAATCTGGATCAAAAGTAAGTCCTTGCCATGGTTGAGATAGAACAATGTTTTGTCAATAGTTCCTCTGTTGAATCCACTTTCCAGAGGAAACTGAGCTAAAGTCTCATACCATGCTCTAGGAGCTTGCTTAAGTCCATAAAGTGCTTTATCAAGCCTGTAGACATAATCTGGATGTTTGGAATCTACAAAGCCTGGAGGTTGTTCAACATATACTTCCTCTTCCAATTCTCCATTGAGAAAAGCACTTTTCACATCCATTTGAAAGACAGTAAACTTTTTGTGAGCAGCATAAGCCATGAATATCCTTATGGCTTCTAACCTAGCAACTGGAGCAAATGTTTCATCATAGTCAATTCCCTCCTGTTGAGAATATCCTTTTGCAACCAGCCTTGCCTTGTTCCTTACAATTATGCCATCACTGTCAGTTTTGTTTCTGAATACCCACTTTGTACCAACAACTGATCTATTCTTGGGTCTTGGCACTAAGGTCCAGACTTTGTTTCTTTCAAATTCATTCAACTCTTCCTGCATTGCTTGCACCCAATCAGCATCTTGAAGAGCTTCTTTGTCATTAAGCCTATGTTAACTTCAGCTGTCTTTTCCTGTTTTAGTTTGTCAGAAGCTAATTCCTTTTTAACTTCTGATTTCTCATTTTCGGATTTTTCAGTTACAAACTTAACAGGTTTTAACTTCGGCTTTTGCTTATCAACAGGCTTAATTTCTACAGTTCCTTTTTTATTTTCTCCATAGCCTAAGCCCTCTTTCCAGTTTCCACTGCTTAGCAAATTTTGAGTTGTTTTGCCAGAGTTAGTCCAAGTTCTGATAATCTCTCTCTCCTTTTCTAACTCAGTTTTTAGAGATTCATTCATTTTTAGCACTTCATCCCTAACATAAAAAGCATCATCTCTATCCTGCTGAGTTTGATGAAACATGACTAACTCTTTTTCTAAGAAATCATTTCTTTTCCTAAAAGCAAGATTTTCAGAAGTTAATCTTTCACATGTTAAAGTTTGATCTCTATAACTAACAAACATGGTTTTAAGATATCTTCTCAACTCATTAATATCATCAGTATGAAAAGCATAAGTAGTCTGAGGTACCTTTGTTTCAGCAGCTTTAGAACTGCTCTCAGAACTTGATTTATCAGCATTTGCCATCAATGCATAGTTCTCCTCACTTTCAGAGTCTGAGGTGTCTGTCCAGCTTTTCTGCTTTGTGACAAGAGCTTTGCCTTTGTCATTCTTGGTCTTCTTGCAATCAGGAGATATGTGGCCTTTCTCACCACAATTATAACATTTAACATTAGCGTAATCTCCTCTGTCAGACTTTCCTCCTCTTCCTTCAGATCTTCTGAAATTCTTCTTATCAGAACTTATGCCTTTCCTGGAAAACTTCTTTCCCTTCCTGAACTTCCTGTATGCAATCTTTGTGATTCCTTTCACCATAAGAGCACACAGCTTCATCATCTCCTCATCAGCATCAGTTTCAGGCAAGCTTTCAGAATCTGAGTCATCATCACTCTCAGAACTTGATGACTCAGTATCAGATTTTATGATAAGAGCTTTACCCTTATCTTTCTTTGAGGAAGGTGGTTTGGGGGATTCCTCTTCAACCTTGAGAGCAACTGTCCTTGACTTTCCTCCTTTCCTCTTGCTTCTTTGTTCCATCTCAAGTTCATGAGTCTTGAGCATTCCATAGATTTCATCAAGAGTTGTTTCATCAAGATTGTAGTTGTCTCTTATTGTTGTTGCCTTCAAATCCCAACATTCAGGAAGAGCTAACAGGAATTTGAGGTTTGTATCTTCAAGATCATACTCCTTATTTACTAATGACAAGTCATTCAAGAGTTTGACAAATCTATCATATACATCAGTCAATGACTCATTAGTCCTAGAGTCAAAGTGTTCATACTCTTGAGTGAGTATTGTCTTCCTGTTCTTCTTAACTGTTTCAGTTCCTTGACACCTTGTCTCCAGTGCATCCCATATCTCCTTAGCAGTCTTGCAGTTGATTACCCTGTTTGACATTACATTATCAATGGCACTATGCAATAAGTGACGTACCTTGGCATCCTTAGCAATAGATGCTATATCTTCAGCAGTGTAATCATTCTTTTCCTTTGGTACGGTCATTGCTGCTTCACCTGCAACTACAACAGCGAGCTTGGTAGGTTTGTGAGGCCCTTCCTTGATTCTATCAAGGTATTCTGGATCTGTTGCTTCCAGAAACATGGTCATCCTTACCTTCCATATGGGATATTCAGATGGTCTCAATATGGGAACTCTGATAGTCTCATATCGACTCTGAGTTGATGTCTTTGATGATTCCTCAGTTTTGGTAGGCTTAGTTGGAGTTTCTGTGTCAGACATGATTGTGTTTGGATCTTTAACTATATGTGTGTTAACAGATAGCTCTGATACCACTTGTTAGGTCACACTTTCACTGTAGAGGGGTGAATACAGTGTTTATTACAATCAAATCAAACTTCAAGAACTTATGTAACAGAAAACAAACTTTATTTAAACAATAAACTCTGTTACAATCTGGAACTGTTATCTCTCAGTGATGAACAAAATATCACGAGAGCTGCTAGGGTTATAATAAATAATATTCTCGATAATGATAACGCTTATAGTGTAAACCCTATGTCTGTGTTTATATACTACACAGTTACAAGATAATCGCTAATTGATATGGAATATAATTCTGCTTCCTAAAATATATCAATCAGATATCTTCTATTCCAAGTATTCCATTCTTCACGGAATTCCTTCTTCATGCATATCTCTTCTTATGTTTATCTTGATCTTCTTAACTTTAATCAGCTACTGTCCTTATCTGATCGTCCTTCAGCACTTAAGTTCTGATATCTATCTCCTGATAACATAAGTACTGATATCCCTTAAGTTCTGACTTCCAGTATAAGTACTGATCAGTTAAGTACTGATTTGTTTTGTTCAAATAAGATCTGAAATCTAAACATAAAACATATTAGCCATGACATTATCAAATATATCTAACACTTTAATCCATATTGATATTTTAATTTGAACCGAGCCATATTTCGCGGAATTCGGACGAGAAACCAAGTAGATTTGGCTGAAATAGAGTTTTCGGTGAAAACTCAAATGGGTTAGTACACGGTTTTTTCTCCGATACTGAGTCGGGATGCATTATGGATATTTTCACATACTTTAATCCATACTGATATTTTAATTTGAACCGAGCCATATTTCGCGGAATTAGGACGAGAAACGGAGTAGATTTGGCTGAAATGGAGTTTTCGGTGAAAACTCAAAGGGGTTAGTACACGGTTTTTTCTCCGATACTGAGTCGGGATGCATTATGGATATTTTCACATACTTTAATCCATATTGATATTTTAATTTGAACCGAGCCATATTTCGCGGAATTCGGACGAGAAACCGAGTAGATTTGGCTGAAATGGAGTTTTCGGTGAAAACTCAAAGGGGTTAGTACACGGTTTTTCTCCGATACTTTGTCGGGATGCATTATGGATATTTTCACATACTTTAATCCATATTGATATTTTAATTTGAACCGATCCATATTTCGCGGAATTCGGACGAGAAATCGAGTAGATTTGGCTGAAATAGAGTTTTCGGTGAAAACTCAAAGGGGTTAGTACACAGTTTTTTCTCCGATACCGACTCGGGATGCATTATGGATATTTTCACATACTTTAATCCATATTGATATTTTAATTTGAACCGATCCATATTTGGCGGAATTCGGACGAGAAATCGAGTAGATTTGGCTGAAATAGAGTTTTCGGTGAAAACTCAAAGGGGTTAGTACACAGTTTTTTCTCCGATACCGACTCGGGATGCATTATGGATATTTTCACATACTTTAATCCATATTGATATTTTAATTTGAACCGAGCCATATTTCGCGGAATTCGGACGAGAAATGAAGTAGATTTGGCTGAAATAGAGTTTTCGGTGAAAACTCAAAGGGGTTAGTACACAGTTTTTTCTCCGATACCGACTCGGGATGCATTATGGATATTTTCACATATTTTAATCCATATTAATATTTTAATTTAAACCGAGCCATATTTCGCGGAATTCGGACGAGAAACCGAGTAGATTTGGCTGAAATAGAGTTTTCGGTGAAAACTCAAAGGGGTTAGTCCACGGTTTTTTCTCCGATACTGAGTCGGGATGCATTATGGATATTTTCACATACTTTAATCCATATTGATATTTTAATTTGAACCGATCCATATTTCGCGGAATTCGGACGAGAAATCGAGTAGATTTGGCTGAAATAGAGTTTTCGGTGAAAACTCAAAGGGGTTAGTACACAGTTTTTTCTCCGACACTGACTCGGGATGCATTATGGATATTTTCACATATTTAATCCATATTGATATTTTAATTTGAACCGAGCCATATTTCGCGGAATTCGGACGAGAAACTGAGTAGATTTGGCTGAAATAGAGTTTTCGGTGAAAACTCTAAGGGGTAAGTACACTGTTTTTTCTCCGATACTTTGTTGGGATGCATTATGGATATTTTCACATAATTTAATCCATATTTATATTTTAATTTGAACCTGAGCCATATTTCACGGAATTCGGATGACAAACTGAGTAGATTTGGCTGAAAGGAAAGTTTTCGGTAAAAACTCAAAGGGGTTAGTACACGGTTTTTTCTCCGATACTGAGTCGGGATGCATTTGGTTATTTTCACATACATTAATCCATATTGATATTTTAATTTGAACCGGGCCATATTTCACGGAATTCGGACGAGAAACCGAGTAAATTTGGCTGAAATGGAGTTTTCGGTGAAAACTCAAAGGGGTTAGTACACGGTTTTTTCTCCGATACTGAGTCGGGATGTATTATGGATATTTTCACATACTTTAATCCATATTGATATTTTAATTTGAACCGAGCCATATTTCGCGGAATTCGGACGAGAAACCGAGTAGATTTGGCTGAAATAGAGTTTTCGGTGAAAACTCAAAGGGGTTAGTACACGGTTTTTTCTCCGATACTGAGTCGGGATGCATTATGGATATTTTCACATACTTTAATCCATACTGATATTTTAATTTGAACCGAGCCATATTTCGCGGAATTCGGACGAGAAACCGAGTAGATTTGGCTGAAATGGAGTTTTCGGTGAAAACTCAAAGGGGTTAGTACACGGTTTTTTCTCCGATACTGAGTCGGGATGCATTATGGATATTTTCACATACTTTAATCCATATTGATATTTTAATTTGAACCGAGCCATATTTCGCGGAATTCGGACGAGAAACTGAGTAGATTTGGCTGAAATAGAGTTTTCGGTGAAAACTCAAAGGGGTTAGTACACGGTTTTTTCTCCGATACTGAGTCGGGATGCATTATGGATATTTTCACATAATTTAATCCATATTGATATTTTAATTTGAACCGAGCCATATTTCGCTGGAATTCGGACGAGAAACGGAGTAGATTTGGCTGAAATTGGAGTTTTCGGTGAAAACTCAAAGGGGTTAGTACACGGTTTTTTCTCCGATACTGAGTCGGGATGCATTATGGATATTTTCACATACTTTAATCCATATTGATATTTTAATTTGAACCAATCCATATTTCGCGGAATTCGGACGAGAAATCGAGTAGATTTGGCTGAAATAGAGTTTTCGGTGAAAACTCAAAGGGGTTAGTACACTGTTTTTTCTCCGATACCGACTCGGGATGCATTATGGATATTTTCACATATTTTAATCCATATTGATATTTTAATTTGAACCGAGCCATATTTCGCGGAATTCGGACGAGAAACTGAGTAGATTTGGCTGAAATTGAGTTTTCGGTGAAAACTCAAAGGGGTTAGTACACGGTTTTTTCTCCGATACTTTATTGGGATGCATTATGGATATTTTCACATAATTTAATCCATATTTATATTTTAATTTGAACTAAGCCATATTTCACGGAATTCGGACGACAAACAGAGTAAATTTGGCTGAAAGGAAGTTTTCGGTAAAAACTCAAAGGGGTTAGTACACGGTTTTTTCTCCGATACTGAGTCGGGATGTATTTTGGTTATTTTCACATACATTAATCCATATTGATATTTTAATTTGAACCGAGCCATATTTCGCGGAATTCGGACGAGAAACCGAGTAGATTTGGCTGAAATGGAGTTTTCGGTGAAAACTCAAAGGGGTTAGTACACGGTTTTTTCTCCGATACTGAGTCGGGATGCATTATGGATATTTTCACATACTTTAATCCATATTGATATTTTAATTTGAACCGAGCCATATTTCGCGGAATTCGGACGAGAAACCGAGTAGATTTGGCTGAAATGGAGTTTTCGGTGAAAACTCAAAGGGGTTAGTACACGGTTTTTTCTCCGATACTGAGTCGGGATGCATTATGGATATTTTCACATACTTTAATCCATATTGATATTTTAATTTGAACCGAGCCATATTTCGCGGAATTCGGACGAGAAACGAGTAGATTTGGCTGAAATGGAGTTTTCGGTGAAAACTCAAAGGGGTTAGTACACGGTTTTTTCTCCGATACTGAGTCGGGATGCATTATGGATATTTTCACATACTTTAATCCATATTGATATTTTAATTTGAACCGAGCCATATTTCGCGGAATTCGGACGAGAAACCGAGTAGATTTGGCTGAAATAGAGTTTTCGGTGAAAACTCAAAGGGGTTAGTACACGATTTTTCTCCGATACTTTATCGGGATGCATTATGGATATTTTCACATACTTTAATCCATATTGATATTTTAATTTGAACCGATCCATATTTCGCGGAATTCGGACGAGAAATCGAGTAGATTTGGCTGAAATAGAGTTTTCGGTGAAAACTCAAAGGGGTTAGTACACAGTTTTTTCTCCGATACCGACTCGGGATGCATTATGGATATTTTCACATACTTTAATCCATATTGATATTTTAATTTGAACCGATCCATATTTCGGCGGAATTCGGACGAGAAATCGAGTAGATTTGGCTGAAATAGAGTTTTCGGTGAAAACTCAAAGGGGTTAGTACACAGTTTTTTTCTCCGATACCGACTCGGGATGCATTATGGATATTTTCACATACTTTAATCCATATTGATATTTTAATTTGAACCGAGCCATATTTCGCGGAATTCGGACGAGAAATCGAGTAGATTTGGCTGAAATAGAGTTTTCGGTGAAAACTCAAAGGGGTTAGTACACAGTTTTTTCTCCGATACCTGACTCGGGATGCATTATGGATATTTTCACATACTTTAATCCATATTGATATTTTAATTTGAACCGAGCCATATTTCGCGGAATTCGGACGAGAAACCGAGTAGATTTGGCTGAAATAGAGTTTTCGGTGAAAACTCAAAGGGGTTAGTACACGGTTTTTTCTCCGATACTGAGTCGGGATGCATTATGGATATTTTCACATACTTTAATCCATATTGATATTTTAATTTGAACCGAGCCATATTTCGCGGAATTCGGACGAGAAATCGAGTAGATTTGGCTGAAATAGAGTTTTCGGTGAAAACTCAAAGGGGTTAGTACACAGGTTTTTTCTCCGATACCTGACTCGGGATGCATTATGGATATTTTCACATAATTTAATCCATATTGATATTTTAATTTGAACCGAGCCATATTTCGCGGAATTCGGACGAGAAATCGAGTAGATTTGGCTGAAATAGAGTTTTCGGTGAAAACTCAAAGGGGTTAGTACACAGGTTTTTTCTCCGATACCGACTCGGGATGCATTATGGATATTTTCACATATTTAATCCATATTGATATTTTAATTTGAACCGAGCCATATTTCGCGGAATTCGGACGAGAAATCGAGTAGATTTGGCTGAAATAGAGTTTTCGGTGAAAACTCAAAGGGGTTAGTACACGGTTTTTTCTCCGATACCTGACTCGGGATGCATTATGGATATTTTCACATAATTTAATCCATATTGATATTTTAATTTGAACCGAGCCATATTTCGCGGAATTCGGACGAGAAACTGAGTAGATTTGGCTGAAATAGAGTTTTCGGTGAAAACTCAAAGGGGTTAGTACACGGTTTTTTCTCCGATACTGAGTCGGGATGCATTATGGATATTTTCACATAATTTAATCCATATTGATATTTTAATTTGAACCGAGCCATATTTCGCGGAATTCGGACGAGAAACGAGTAGATTTGGCTGAAATGGAGTTTTCGGTGAAAACTCAAAGGGGTTAGTACACGGTTTTTTTCTCCGATACTGAGTCGGGATGCATTATGGATATTTTCACATACATTTAATCCATATTGATATTTTAATTTGAACCGAGCCATATTTCGCGGAATTCGGACGAGAAATCGAGTAGATTTGGCTGAAATAGAGTTTTCGGTGAAAACTCAAAGGGGTTAGTACACAGTTTTTTCTCCGATACCTGAGTCGGGATGCATTATGGATATTTTCACATACTTTAATCCATATTGATATTTTAATTTGAACCGAGCCATATTTCGCGGAATTCGGACGAGAAACGAGTAGATTTGGCTGAAATAGAGTTTTCGGTGAAAACTCAAAGGGGTTAGTACACGGTTTTTTCTCCGATACTGAGTCGGGATGCATTATGGATATTTTCACATACTTTAATCCATATTGATATTTTAATTTGAACCGAGCCATATTTCGCGGAATTCGGACGAGAAACTGAGTAGATTTGGCTGAAATAGAGTTTTCGGTGAAAACTCAAAGGGGTTAGTACACGGTTTTTTCTCCGATACTGAGTCGGGATGCATTATGGATATTTTCACATACTTTAATCCATATTGATATTTTAATTTGAACCGAGCCATATTTCGCGGAATTCGGACGAGAAACCGAGTAGATTTGGCTGAAATGGAGTTTTCGGTGAAAACTCAAAGGGGTTAGTACACGGTTTTTTCTCCGATACTGAGTCGGGATGCATTATGGATATTTTCACATACTTTAATCCATATTGATATTTTAATTTGAACCGAGCCATATTTCGCGGAATTCGGACGAGAAATCGAGTAGATTTGGCTGAAATAGGAGTTTTCGGTGAAAACTCAAAGGGGTAGTACACGGTTTTTTCTCCGATACTGAGTCGGGATGCATTATGGATATTTTCACATACTTTAATCCATATTGATATTTAATTTGAACCGAGCCATATTTCGCGGAATTCGGACGAGAAATCGAGTAGATTTGGCTGAAATAGAGTTTTCGGTGAAAACTCAAAGGGGTTAGTACACAGTTTTTTCTCCGATACTGACGTCGGGATGCATTATGGATATTTTCACATACTTTAATCCATATTGATATTTTAATTTGAACCGAGCCATATTTCGCGGAATTCGGACGAGAAATCGAGTAGATTTGGCTGAAATAGAGTTTTCGGTGAAAACTCAAAGGGGTTAGTACACGGTTTTTTCTCCGATACTGAGTCGGGATGCATTATGGATATTTTCACATACTTTAATCCATATTGATATTTTAATTTGAACCGAGCCATATTTCGCGGAATTCGGACGAGAAATCGAGTAGATTTGGCTGAAATAGAGTTTTCGGTGAAAACTCAAAGGGGTTAGTACACAGTTTTTTTCTCCGATACCTGACTCGGGATGCATTATGGATATTTTCACATACTTTAATCCATATTGATATTTTAATTTGAACCGAGCCATATTTCGCGGAATTCGGACGAGAAATTAAGTAGATTTGGCTGAAATAGAGTTTTCCGGTGAAAACTCAAAGGGGTTAGTACACAGTTTTTTCTCCGATACCGACTCGGGATGCATTATGGATATTTCACATACTTTAATCCATATTGATATTTTAATTTGAACCGAGCCATATTTCGCGGAATTCGGACGAGAAACTCGAGTAGATTTGGCTGAAATAGAGTTTTCGGTGAAAACTCAAAGGGGTTAGTACACAGTTTTTTTCTCCGATACCGACTCGGGATGCATTATGGATATTTTCACATACTTTAATCCATATTGATATTTTAATTTGAACCGAGCCATATTTCGCGGAATTCGGACGAGAAATTAAGTAGATTTGGCTGAAATAGAGTTTTCGGTGAAAACTCAAAGGGGTTAGTACACAGTTTTTTCTCCGATACCTGATCGGGATGCATTATGGATATTTTCACATATTTAATCCATATTATATTTTAATTTGAACCGAGCCATATTTCGCGGAATTCGGACGAGAAACCGAGTAGATTTGGCTGAAATAGAGTTTTCGGTGAAAACTCAAAGGGGTTAGCTACACGGTTTTTCTCCGATACGGAGTCGGGATGCATTATGGATATTTTCACATAATTTAATCCATATTGATATTTTAATTTGAACCGAGCCATATTTCGCGGAATTCGGACGAGAAACGAGTAGATTTGGCTGAAATAGAGTTTTCGGTGAAAACTCAAAGGGGTTAGTACACGGTTTTTTCTCCGATACTTGATTCGGGATGCATTATGGATATTTTCACATACTTTAATCCATATTGATATTTTAATTTGAACTGAGCCATATTTCGCGGAATTCGGACGAGAAACTGAGTAGATTTGGCTGAAATAGAGTTTTCGGTGAAAACTCAAAGGGGTTAGTACACGGTTTTTTCTCCGATACTGAGTCGGGATGCATTATGGATATTTTCACATACTTTAATCCATATTGATATTTTAATTTGAACCGATCCATATTTCGCGGAATTCGGACGAGAAACCGAGTAGATTTGGCTGAAATAGAGTTTTCGGTGAAAACTCAAAGGGGTTAGTACACGTTTTTTCTCCGATACTGAGTCGGGATGCATTATGGATATTTTCACATACTTTAATCCATATTGATATTTTAATTTGAACCGAGCCATATTTCGCGGAATTCGGACGAGAAATCAAGTAGATTTGGCTGAAATAGAGTTTTCGGTGAAAACTCAAAGGGGTTAGTACACAGTTTTTTCTCCGATACCGACTCGGGATGCATTATGGATATTTTCACATACTTTAATCCATATTGATATTTTAATTTGAACCGAGCCATATTTCGCGGAATTCGGACGAGAAATCGAGTAGATTTGGCTGAAATAGAGTTTTCGGTGAAAACTCAAAGGGGTTAGTACACGGTTTTTTCTCCGATACTGAGTCGGGATGCATTATGGATATTTTCACATACTTTAATCCATATTGATATTTTAATTTGAACCGAGCCATATTTTGCGGAATTCGGACGAGAAATCGAGTAGATTTGGCTGAAATAGAGTTTTCGGTGAAAACTCAAAGGGGTTAGTACACAGTTTTTTCTCCGATACCTTGACTCGGGATGCATTATGGATATTTTCACATACTTTAATCCATATTGATATTTTAATTTGAACCGAGCCATATTTCGCGGAATTCGGACGAGAAATCGAGTAGATTTGGCTGAAATAGAGTTTTCGGTGAAAACTCAAAGGGGTTAGTACACAGTTTTTTTCTCCGATACCGACTCGGGATGCATTATGGATATTTTCACATATTTAATCCATATTAATATTTAATTTGAACCGAGCCATATTTCGCGGAATTCGGACGAGAAATCGAGTAGATTTGGCTGAAATAGAGTTTTCGGTGAAACTCAAAGGGAGTTAGTACACGGTTTTTTCTCCGATACTGACTCGGGATGCATTATGGATATTTTCACATATTTAATCCATATTGATATTTTAATTTGAACCGAGCCATATTTCGCGGAATTCGGACGAGAAATCGAGTAGATTTGGCTGAATAGAGTTTTCGGTGAAAACTCAAAGGGGTAGTACACGGTTTTTTCTCCGATACGAGTCGGGAATGCATTATGGATATTTTCACATACTTTTAATCCATATGATATTTTAATTTGAACCTAGCCATATTTCGCGGAATTCGGACGAGAAACTGAGTAGATTTGGCTGAAATGAAAGTTTTCGGTGAAAACTCAAAGGGGTTAGTACACGGTTTTTTCTCCGATACTGAGTCGGGATGCATTATGGATATTTTTCACATAATTTAATCCATATTGATATTTAATTTGAACCGAGCCATATTTACGCTGGAATTCGGACGAGAAACTAGTAGATTTGGCTGTGAAATTGGAGTTTTCGGTGAAAACTCAAAGGGGTTAGTACACGGTTTTTTTCC
>NW_027420741.1:0-45641 GCF_009905375.1 Apium graveolens | reverse complement strand
TTAAGCTAAATGGGCCGATACCTAAACTAGGTGACCAGATGGTCCAAAAGGAGGGATAATAAAAAGTGTGACCCCTCAAGGTCCATCATGACCCATATTTTTTAAGGTCCAAAATTTTGACGACCTTTCTACACAGCTCATTTGAAAATAAAATGTTCACAAATTATTTTAACTAGCCCCGTGCTTCGCACACGTAAATTCCCTGCAATATACAAAAGTATTAAAAAATTTTGATTTTTCAAATAATGATTTTGAAATATACAAAATATGAAAATAATGATTTTTTGTAAATTTAAAAAATTCTAAGAAATTTAAAAATTGAATGATTTATTAAAAAAAGAAATATATTATAAAATGCAAATTTATTTGTAAAAATTTTATACTAAAAATATATCAATTCGTAATTGTATCTCGTATTTAAATTTCGATTAAGAAAACTTTTATGTTAGTTGAATTAACAAAGTCGATGTTACATTTTTGAAATTTTTTGAAACATATGATTCTAAAAAATGTTAAACTATTATACATAAAATTCTTGGAGAGTTTTTTAAAAAAATTTAAAAAAAACGCTTGGAGAAAAAAATTTAGGTTAAAAAATCATTAAATAATAAAAAAATTTAGGTTAAAAAATCATTAAATAATAAAATAATAAAATCATTAACTATTAAAATAAATAGTTGACTATTTATGTTATAAACATTATTGTAAAAACGACACGGCCCCTTACATTGTAAGATAATGTTTTTCTTTTGCTCTAGAAATTTTACTTTTTAAAAAAATTACTTTGAAAATTATAATCTAATAGATGTAAAATTTAAAGAAAAATAAAATATTTAAAATCTGTGCAGTGTGCAAATGTTCTTGAATTAAAAAAACAATGATATGTTTAGTCCAAACCTAACCACATAATTAATTTTAAATATTACTATGCTTTAATTTGAACTCTATTAATATTTATATGCAACAATCTCAAGTTTATTTTTTTAGATCTTAGTTATAAGATTTAATAAATATACAAATATGTATGTTTATCTAAAAAATATTTACAAATATGTACATTTGATCTAGTAATTTTATGTTTATTGTAATAAGATAGAAAAAACTTGTTAAGTGCAATTTTTACAAATTTGTGAGTTTATTTTCTCTAATTATATTTTATATTTACTTGTCTTTGTCTATAGAGATTATTTATAATATCTTTTTGCACCGTTTTTTTAACCTAATGTTAAACATCAAATCATAAAAAATTCTACCAATTAAAATTTAATACACACTATATTCTTACAAGTATAACAACATGGCAAATTATTTTTCTTTAAAGTTAGATTAATAGAGAAAAACACTATTATGCCTGATTCGATTGATCTTACATTTCCCAATTTTTAATCTCAATAACAGGTTACTGTAACCTGGACGATCACGATTAACAACTTGAACAAAAAAATATCTTCTCTCTCAAAGGTTAACAGCTAGCTATGGGGTTGTGCCAACGGAAAAAATTTCAAAATGAGGGGACTAAGGAAGGTGAGTTGAAGGTAGCTAAGAAGGGGTTTAGTGCTGAGATCTTTAAACGGAAGCTTTAAATCAGATCCATTGGAGAAGCTTGAAAGCTAGGGGAGGGTTGGAATGGAAGGAGAAGAGTAGAAGTGAAGGAAAAATTCAAGGGGAAAGGGGAAATGTCAAGACTTATGCGCAAGCATTAAAGAATGAGATAGACAAGATGGTGGATGTCAAAAGAGTTGTGGATGAGGGGGAGTGGCAAATGGTGCAAAGGAAGAAAAAGGCAGGGAAAGCAAGAATGGAGTCAAGTTTCACGATTTTTCCGTATAATATCCCGGGAGAGTGCAAAGCTAGGGAAATTTGGAATTGCTTGAGGGTTTCAGGGGTTATTTTGGATATAATTCTGCCTAGAAAAAGGGACAAAAGAGGGAAAAAATATGGTTTTGTCAAGACAACTTCGGAGCTTGAAGCCGCTACAATTATTCTTAATGTGAAGGGAAAGGGGGGTTTAGGATCTAATATTCGTATGAGTCTTAATGAAAAAAGGTTAGTAGAGATCAAGGAAAAGGAGGTTTTAGGGTGTACAAAAATAATGTGGTTGGGTCAAATCAGAAAAGAAATAGGGATGACTATAATAATATTAAGAAGGATGTGGTCAAAGTGAATGCTGAGGTTGGAAATAAGCATGAAAATGGAAATCAGGAGAAGGAGTTGGGGGTTGAAATGTTTGAATATATTGAAGCAGTAGTAGATAAAGATGTTGAGGAGGGTTTATATGATACCAAAGTGACTTTCTCAAGAACTGATGAATCAGCGAGCTCGTTGCAAATAATTTATGAGGAGAAGGGATATAACAGGTCAATGTAGTGGGATTAACTTCTCGAAAGTTCTTATTAGCTAGTATGCATGACAAGGGGTGGGAAGAATATGCAGATAAGCTTTTTGAGAAATAGTTTAGGAGTCTGAGAAAATTTAAAGATGAGGATCTGGTTGTTCCCAGGACAGTATGGTTACAAAGCTATGGGATCCCAATGAATGTGTGGTTAGAAGAAAATTTGAAGGGCTATACGAGAGTTGGGGATTGGATTAGTTGGTTCTATCAGAAAGATAATGAGAGTGAGTTTTTTAATCCAGTCATTTGTATATCTACTACAAGAAGGGAAAAGATTGAAGAGTCCATGATATATTAGTGAAGGGAAAGCTTTATCTAATTAAATTTGTTGAAATTGAAAATGGGAAGGAGCTGGAAGAATAAAATGGGTTCAATTAGTTTATCTGAAGGAGGGGATTATATCAAAAGTTATGAAGGAGCATGGTGGATAGAGTCAAAAGATAAGGACTTAAAAGTAGATAGGGAAGTGATTACTAGTCAGACTGTGGAATCCAAAGCTGTAGCAGTAAGTAAGGGGAGTCAAGGCTACTCGAAGCGAAAATATAGGTGTTCTTCAGGAAACTTGAATTGGGTAAAAGGGTGGAGGTGTTGGAGGTGGATGGAAAAGTGCATGAGGGGATGTTGGTTTTTGTTAAATAGTCAAGCTACAGAAGAAGTGGTTAGAACAAACTCTAAATGAACTAGTAAGGATTCTTTAAGTGAGCTGAAGTCTTGAGAGACAAAGAACATAGTGGGAAAGTCTAATAGTTTAGAGTATGCTGTTTTTACTGGTACTTCACAAGGTACTTTGTGTAATGAAATTGTTAAGCTCAAAGTCAAAGGAGTGGGTAGAGCTAAAAGAAAGGTAAAAAATTTAACAATCCTTTTGCACTTGAAAGGAGGTGTTAATTTAGGATGTAGGAAGTATCTTGGGAGAAATAATAGGTTAGCGCCCTTATTAGGGTTTGGAGGTAGTTTTGTGACTTTGTCAGGAAACAAAGAGGTAAAAAAGAAAGAAGCTGCTAGAGAATAATAGATTGTGCTGAACAAATGGGGCTAAAGGTGTAAGGGGATAGAGAGAAAGTTATTATTGGGATAGCAGAGCAGCTGCAAAAAGGAGAATTGTAAGATTGAAGTAATAAAGAAGTTGTACTGTAGTAAAAGTAAACCATTATGTCAGTAAAAGATATAAGAATAATATCTTGGAATTGTAGAGGGTTGTGTAATGGTGTGTGAAGAGAAGAATGGTTAAAGATCTAATCAGATCTAGAAGAGTTAATATAATGTGTTTGCAGGAAACAAATGTATGGAATGGAAGAAATTTTGGGAGAAATCCATTTGGGACAGTGGTCAGGTAGGATGGCTTTATACCAGAATTCAGAAGGTTTTGTCAGGGGGATTGATTTTAGCATGGATAATTTGTGTTATAAAAATTTAGGCTGGCCTTTAGGAAAAACTTGGCAGTTGGTTCAGCTCAAATGCATCTTAACAGATGAAGTTTTTTCATATAGTCAATGTGCATGGTCCTTTAAACTTAAAGGTAAGAGGCAATTTGGGGATGAGATATCAAAAATCTTACTTATCACAGGAAAATGATTTGTGTGTGTGCTTGGGGACTTTAATAGTATTATGGACGAAAATAGAGTGTCAATTGCACATATAGAAGATTATATGTGCAGGGTTTTAAGATTTTATTAAGAATAATAATTTGCGTGAGATTCGGTTGATAAATGAAAGTTTTAATTGGTTTGGTCCTTTGGAAGGTGTAGTAAGTTAGACAAAGTTCTGGTTAATGATAATTGGTATGCTCGAGATAACTGGGAAGTTATGGTAATTAATAGGATGATATCGGATCATAGGACCTTTGTTGATGTATGCTTGTAAAATTCTGAATGATCCAGTGTCTTTTAGGGTGTTTAATTGGTGTTGTATGATGAAGAGGTTAGGGTCAAAATGGAAATTTTTGGAAGCTAGGTAAGAAGCTAGAATGCAAGTGAATATTCAAGTTATGTTAAAAAATTTAAGTTGGGAATGAAACAATGGTGCACAGGAGCTAAGGATAAGCTAGAGATTAAGATTAAAGAGCTAGAAAACAGAATGGAATGCTTAGATGGTAGTCATGTTGGAGGGGAGGAAGTTGTTAGGTGCCAGTAGAATTAGCTGATAGTTATAGGAAAAGGGATTCAATGCTAAGGCAGAAAGAAAGGAATAATTAGAATCTGCAGGGGGACAAAAATACAAAAATTTTTAATAAAGTGATTCAGAAAAGGAGATGCAGAAATAAAATTGATAGAATTGTTGTGGATGGAAAGGTTGTAACTGAAGCTCAGGAGGTCAGAATGATTTTTTACAAGTACTTTACAGCTATATTCAATCAAAAAAGATGGAATGTTTGGAGGTGGGGTCACTTATAGATAAGAGGTTAAATAAGGAAGAAGTTTGTTTTTTGGAGAGAGATTTCTGTATGGAGGAGATAATAATTACATTGAAATCATTCAGTAGTGATAAAGCTCCTGGGCCAGATGGATTAAACATGAAGTATATTAAGGAGTTTGGCCTTTTCTGAAGGATAAAGTGTTGGAAGGGTTTAATTGGTTTGCTAATACTGGATGTCTTCCTAAAGGCTTTAATTCTTCATTCATAGCTCTGGTTCCTAAGGTCAGGGTACCAAATAAGCCAAGTGAGTTTAGACCTATAAGCTTAATAAATAGTGTTGCTAAAATTTAACTAAGGTGTTGGCAATAGGCTAAGTACAGTTTATGATAAGTTAGTAGGGGTAAATCAGTTTGGTTTTGTAAAGGGTAGGCGGGCTGCTGAAAGCATCTTCATAGTAAATGAGGTCTACCACAGTATGAAGAAGTCAAAGAATAAAGGTTTGATCTTAAAATTGGATTTTGAGAAGGCTTTTGACTCAGTGAATTGGAGTTTTTTGTTCAAACTCTAAAGTGTTTGGGCCTGGGGATCAGATGGATTAAGTGGATGGAGGATTTTTTTAAGTCAATAAGGATATCTGTGCTGGTTAATGGTACACCTACTAAAGAATTCAGCATGTCTAATGGTATTAGACAAGGGGACCCTCTTTCTCCCATGCTTTTTAATTTAACGGGAGAGGTACTAAGCAGTATGTTAAATGCAGCAAGTGAGCAAGGAATCATTGAGGGCTTACAGTGGGAAAGGAAGGTAAGAAAATTACTCATCTGCAGTATGCTGATGATACATTAGTATTTTTACAAGGAAATGAGAAATCCATTCTGGGAATAAAAAAAGTATTACAATATTTCAGTTGCTATCAGGTTTGAAGAAGAACTTCCAAAAAAGTAGCATATACTCCTGTCACATTCAAAATTATAACTTAATTTTATGGCAGAAAGGTTGGGTTGCAAATTAGGATCTTGGCCTTTGGTTTATTTAGGGAGTCAAATTGGTGTTAGCTCAAGAAAGAAAGTTTTTTGGAAACCATTGGTGGAGAAGTTTAGGAGTAAATTAGCCAACTGGAAGAGAGATAGTTTGAACCAAGCTGGGAGGCTATCTTTGGTTAAGTCTACTTTGGATAGTTTACCTATCTATTGGTTTACATTACACAAAGTACCGGTAGGAGTATGTAATCAACTAGAAAGAATTGGAAGGGAATTTTTGGGGAAACTCTTCAGGGGATGGAGAAGAGAAAGGTAAAAAGATGCATTTAGTAGCTTGGAGCTCAGTATGCAAATCAAGGAAACAAGGAGGATTAGGCCGAGTTCATTGCAGATTAGGAACTCATTATTGCTTTGTAAGTGGTGGTTTTAAATGGCAAGCTGAGAGAAAGATGGCATGGAATGTATGGTTAAGAGGCATGTATGGTTGTGGTCAGAGTGAGGGGTTAGAGTTGCTAGGAAAACAGAAATCATGCTTAATAATGGTACAGGGCATAATAAAGGCAGTTGCTAAACACTCTGAATCTGGTTTTTTGGACCTAGATCTATGAGATGGGAAGTTGCTGATCGGAATTCAGCTCTTTTTTGGGAAGATCTTTGGTACAAAGATATAACCATAATGGAAAGATTCCCTAGGTTGTACAGTCTTTCTAAGTTACAACAGAAAGAAGTAAACATTTTTAAGACCTTATGGGATTGTTATGATAGGAGTGGTGAGGTATTTTGGAAAAGGAAGTTGACAATTTGGGAATTAGAGGATCTGAAGGAGCTTGAAGATATAGTAAATGCAGTGAGCTTCTTTGCTAAAAAGGACAGAATTATTTGGGTACCAGTTAAGGATACATACAATACTAGAGTAGCTTATGAACTACTGATCAACAGTGAAGTAGAGAAAGGCAATGAATGGGAACAAATTTGGAAATACAAGGTGCCTGAAAAGGTAAAATTATTTTATGGAAGGTAAAATCAAAAATTGTTCCAACAAAGGTTTGGTTAGCTCACAGAATGCCTGACTACAGTAAATGTATGGTTTGTTTAAAACCAATAATTATTTAGAAACCTAGTTGCTGGAAAGCAGGTTTCAGACTATCTTGACTACACAACTGCGAATGGGAAACAAGCCGGAAAAACAGCGAACCAAGGCGGCAACCTGAACACCGGAGAGGCGGCCGGAAAAATGAAACAGGAGCGGCGAACAGAGAGGACGGGGAGGGGCAAAATAGAGGAAAGAAAAACAGGAGAGAGAAGGGATTTAAGAGAGAGATGAGATTGTAGAGAGAAAGAGAGACAGGCGAGATAGATTGAGTGAGGAAAGAGATGAGGATGTTTATCATTTACCAGTTCTGTTTCTATTTTTTTATATGCCAACACTCAATTGTAAACACGTATAAAATGAGAGACACGCAGCCTGAAAATCAAACACGTGTCCTTCTTGCCTGATTTTTTGACCCGTATTCGTAATTTTAACGAACCAAGTTGCACAAAAATAAACTCAGAAAATTATAAAAATAGTTTTAAAATTTTATAAAAAATCCCGAAACTAAAAAAATAAAATTTCCATAATTTTTAAAGCACTTTTGAAACTCAACTCGTACCCGTATTTCACAATTAACTGAACCGAGCTGCACTTAAAACAAATTCAGAAAATCACGAAAATATTCTTAAAATGTTATAAATATTCCAAATTTAATAAAAACATAAATTTCGAAATTTTAAAATAATTTCTAAAATGTAATTTATACCCGCTTTTATCAATTAAACGAATCAACGCGCGAGTGAAACTAACTCCAAAAATTCCCGAAATAATTTTAAAATTCTCGGAATATTTCAAACTTACATAAATATGAATTTCATAATTTTTTAAAGAATTCTAGAATTTAATACAGATTTTTACAAAATAAATACAATCAGAAAATCATACAAGGTTAAATAATTGATACAATATTGATATCTAAATTTTGTAAAATCCCAAAAATAAGTATTGAAATTATAAAATCATAAAACTAATTTTAGAGACAATTCAAATATTTATGAGTTTTAAAACTCTAATAAAATCACCTTTAAAAATAAAACAGAACAATATAACTCAATTTTTAACTACACATTCCAATCCTTTATACTAACAAATCACAGACAAATAGTATATATCAACATACTGCTGCCAAAACCAAGACACATATTTTACTTAATTAATATCCCACAATTACTTATTTAAATAATTAAAAAATACATGAGTCGTTATAATATAACCCTGGAGTATTTTTTTTAATAAAATAATAAAATTATTGAAATTATATATTTATAATATTTAATTATAATTCTAATGCAAATAATGTATTTAACACATGTATATTATAATTTTTTATACTTTTTCTTAAATAATTGTAAATAAAAATAAAATTAACAATGACTTTAATTCCTGTTTTGCTCTCACCTTTATTTTACCTTTAGTTTTATATGGTTTGTCCAATTCTAAATTGTTTTTCGATAAATTAATAGGATTATTAGAATTATATTGTAATTCCCTTATTTTTTTAATAATCAATTATACTATAATAGATAACATATATACATAATAATGGTGATGTAGAATGAGAACACGTACTATGCTACTTTTAAAACCGGATTTCCGAAAATACATATTACCCTAGAGTGAAGGTTAAATACCGGCCAACTTATGCGTACTAATATTTTGTTTTAACTATACACATGTTTTTATGCGTGATCACCACAACTAAAATTTTGAGTTTATTGAATACAAATGTGTTCAACATGTGTATTCTATATTAAGAAAACAATTATAAAAACATGCATGTTGGCATATTTATGCATAATATATACAAAATATATATCTTAATGATATACATTCAGTACACGTATTACACATATTCGTGTTACTGGGTATATTGGGCGGTCCTTCCCACCACTAGACAGTTTGGGTTGAGTTTTTTGAGTAAAAATTAGAAATTTTGATATAACACACATATTATTATGATATGTAAAAATTATCTAAACAAATTAACCTGGCATGGGTGATCAACTTGTATATAATAATTAATACATAGTTGACTTCTTATTCAACTTTTGGAAATTTTGGTACTATACACTATACGGTAATAATCTCAACTTATATGTATATAATAAACGTTACAACTTCTTATCCAACTTTTTTTTATCATAGCTAACCCGCACCCACTACCCTTTGGGTGCGCAGTGGATAAACCCTACGGGCTCACGCAATAGCCTGCAAACCACGTGAACCAAGGTAAACCGCATTTAAGCGACATGAGGCATAATTATAAATTCTCCTCATATCAGATTCGAACATGTGACCAAGATCCTCTCTTTAACCAGCTGAACCAAATTTTATTACTATCATCAAAACAATCTCAACCATTAAAAATATATATTTAAAAAAAGACGATATTATATATTGTAGAATAAGTGATACAATAATATCCTTATTCAATTATAAATAGAATAGAAAAAAATTACATTATTCTACTATTATTTAAACTAGCATTTTACCCTTGCTACACACCTAACCACAACCGACCTACAATTATCAATTGTCTTTGCAAAAAATAAGGATTTGGAGGCTAGTCTCGAGATCTTTTTCATGAAATTATGAAAAAATCATGTAAAAAACTCAATCTTCACATTTATTTACTATCCTTTTTTTATTTTAAAATTAAGAAATTTAATATTTAGATGTTTAATAAAATAAACACATAAGTCAATGACTACCTTAACTTTTCTTAAACTCTACATCTAGATCTTTAAATTCACATTAATAGAAAAAATATTATTAATTTTAAAAAATTAATGAAAAAAATTAAAATACGGTGTTTTTTTTCATTATTACACTTTCTCTATCCTTTTTTTTTCAACAATATGATCCTCCGTCTTTTCTCTCATTATCCACACCCATCGTGTCTCTATCATCCTTCACCGTCATCATCATCTTTCATCATTTACAATTTGATATGCTAATTATTTTGCTTTTTGGTTGATTAATGAATCATGAAATTGCTTTTTTGTTAATTTAATTCACCTATTTCCGTTGATATTAACATTTTGACAAAATGGTATCATAAAAAAATATAATTTATTTTTTATTGATTCAGATTTCTCAGATACCGGATTGATACCGGATTGAAATTGATTTTCTTTGTAATATATGCAACCAAAATCAAATCAAAAAATAATGTAACAAATGCTACACTACAAGAAAATAAGGTTAAATACAACTGCACAAATACAACCGGAATCAAATACAACCATATCTGGTTGAATTTAATAGGGCCCGACTAAATTCAATCGCACACAGTCATATTTAAAAATGGTTGTATTTAGGCGGTTGAATTTAGAAACAATTACAACCGACTAAATACAACCGCAATCAATTACAACCGGAAACGGTTGTATTTAGCCGCGCGGCTAAATTCAACCTCTTGCAGTTGAATTTAGCCTCTCCTAAATTCAACCGAACAATTACAACCGGAACCTTTTACAATGGCAAACGGTTGAATTTAGCCGCTCTAGAAAAATTGGAGGGAAATTATGCCGCCAATGAAATTTTCCCGCCAAAACAGTTAGAGGGAAAAATTGGAGCCAAATATCAGCTCAAAATTTTAAAAATAATTTTCTAAAAAAAATCAGAAAAATAAAATTAATATTTTCAATATTGTTAAAATATGTAAATAGACAATAATATATTAATTCTAGATCTTGTAATTAGTTTTTAATATTTTTACATTAGTTTAACGATTTTTGATTATTTTTACAAAACTTTATTGTTTTGTAATTTATTTTGCTAAATTCAACCGCAAGTGGTTGGTTGTCTATAATAAATACAACCGCTTTTAGTTGAACATTAAATACAATCACTTTCGGTTAAATTTCTAAATACAACCGCTTTCAATTAAATTTAGCCGCCTGTTTATCACAACTTAATTCGGTTGAATTTAGGATATCCATTTTAGCAACCCTACTGCCTCTTTCATTCCAGCAGCCGCAATTCTTCATCCTCTCCCTTCTTTCACCCCATTTTGCATTCATGTAATCATCCATTATCATCAAGTAAGTAAAATTATCGATTATTTTTTGTTGTATTTTATGAATTTTATAAGTCATTGTTTTTTTCATAATTGCATACCTTTAACATATGTAGAAATGATTTGATTAATTTGAATTTGTTCATAAATATCAAATAATTGTTGTGTACTAACTTTATTGATAGGATGATGATACATAGTGTAATATGTTGATATTATTTTATTTGACAAACAATATATTGATATTGTTAGTGGTAAATAATTACGTATATGTCTGCATTTGTAGATGGCATTCGATCGTAGTTGGATTGGTCGTAATCGATTTAATGAGGCAAAATATATAACGGAAGAATATAAGGCTGGAGTGGATCGTTTCATTAAATTTGCTATAGAACATGGTGAAGAAGAAGATAATGTTCTTATAAGATGTCCGTGCCAAGATTGTCGAAATAGGTATTTTAAGTTGCCTAATACCGTGAAAATTGATTTGTATCGACATGGTATCATGCAATGGTATACTATATGGGATTGTCACGGGGAGAAAGATATATCACAAGTCGAGGTTGGAACGAGTTCTAGATACAGAGACGACGACATGTATGATGCACATGATGATAACGATTTTGAGGATTGCGAGAATTCTGAAGAACCAAACGAAACAGCAAAATCATTTTACAGGATGGTGAATATTGCTTTTGAACCAATTTATCCAAACAATGTCAATTTTACAACATTGGAGTTCTCAATGAAGTTACTTGAGTGGAAAAATAAGCATAATTGTAGTAATAATGGCTTTGATGATTTGCTTCATCTTATTGGATTAGTATTGCCTAGTGATCATAAATTGCCCCAAAAGTACTACACCATGCGAAAGATGATTAAAGGATTGCATATGCAATATGAGAAGATTGATGCTTGCGAGAATGATTGCATGTTATTTTACAAGGAACATGGTGACAAGACAAAGTGTGATATATGCAATGGAGACAGATACCAGAAGCAGAAAGATCCTAAAAAACAGAAGATTCCACGAAAAATCTTGCGTTACTTTCCTATTACCATGAGATTGCAGCGTCTATTCATGGCCGAGACTACTGCAAAATGTATGAGATGGCACCATGATAGAATTGCAATTGGAGGTGAATTAAGTCACCCATCGGATGGAGATGAATGGAAACAATTTGATCGGAGATTTCAAAAATTTTCAAAAGAGATTCGAAATGTAAGACTCGGGCTCTCTACAGATGGATTTGACCCTTTTCGCGACAAGCACGCGAAGGAGTATACGGTATGGCCCGTGGTAGTTGTTGTGTACAACCTTCCTCCCTCTATGTGTACAAAGGCTCCATATATGTTCATGCCTCTTCTTATTCCTGGGCCGACAGATCCAACCAAAGACTTGCATGTTTATCTTAGGCCATTGATTGATGAATTGAAAGTGCTGTGGAATACTGGAGTTGAAACATATGACATGTTCTCACGTACAAATTTTATCATGAAGGCGGTACTTTTGTGGACTATTAGTGACTTCCCTGGACTTTCCATGCTTAGCGGATGGTCCACCAAAGGTAAGTTATCGTGTCCAGTTTGTATGGGAGAAGTACAAGGTAAACAACTCAAATATGGTGGGAAAATAAGTTTTTATGGCACTGCTCAATATTTTTTAGATGCAGATGATCCTCTAAGAAGGAGTACTAAATTTGGAAGTGTAGAGAGGCGATCAGTTTGTGCTCGACATTCAGGGGGCGTGCAAAGGTGATGTGTGAGCAAATACAGTTTCCCCCTCCGAGAAAGTCACATAAGAAAAAACCAAGAGATTATGGGGCAAATACAGTTTCCCCCTCCGCTTCCTGCCATTTCTGTTTATTATGATAGCCTTATAACTATCGACAAAGCTAGAAGTGTAAAGTATAATGCTAAAACAAAGAGACACATCCAAGTTAGACTAAAGTCTATAAGGGGTCTTGTGTCTGATAGGATTATTGCTATAGAGTTCATAGGACCTCTTGATAATATAACTGATCCACTGACTAAAGGGCTTGAGCATGCTGTAGTCCTTAAGTCGAGGTTGGGGATGGGACTGATAACCCATCATAATTCATCAATAGCGGGAACCCAATACACCCGAGAGGAGATCCCTCGAAGTGTATTCAATGTGGTAATAACAAATTATAAGGTTGAATTGGTAGTACATCTACCATATACTTTTAGATACTTATGTATCTGAGTCTATCCCCTATAAACCTTAAGAGGTACTTGGACCGCTAGTTAGCAAGAGTTTTAACAAATTCTGATTGTAACAGTTTTGGATCAGGATTTGATAAATTCTGATGGACCAAATAGTGTGTCAGAATTTGTAAACTCTGAATGGGGTCAAGTTGAAAGACGAGATGTTAGCATTACATCTTTGGAGATGCCCAGCTAAGCGAATGCAATTGTGTGGTCGCAATTAGAGGAAAGCGTTATTCCTTGAAGCATTCAACGAACAGGATCGAGACAAGACCATATCGTCTCAAAGCCGTAGATCTGCACCATAGCCTTTTGACTTGTCGTCGTCTATGGAGTGTGGTTACACCAAACGGATAGAGATTCAAGGTGAAACATTCCATCTATATACGGTAGCCATCGAAGTAGGGGACTTATGAGGGTTCAAACTCGGAAGGGTACCGACTCTGAAAAACAAGTCATGATAAAATCTGATATGCATTTTTGTATGAATTTGTGGGGGATTGTTAGAAAATGGAAATTTGAAGACATATGTAATATGTCTTCTTGACGTAATTTCTGGTTAATAACAAGTGGAGGTTGTTCCTTGCTATAAGGACATAAACTTTCATATTTGGATCTAAGATATTTTCTTAGTGAAATCCATGTAGAATTAAGAGCAAGAATGCTTATTTGTACAAGAGTTGTTTCGATTTTAGTTGAGAAGCATATTTTGAAATTTATGCAATGTTCAGGACCTGAGGCTAGAGGTTTAAGACCTGATGATGTTCTGAGATAAGTTTCTGCAATGTTCAGGGCTTGAGGTTGGAAGCTCAGGACCTGATGGTATGCTGAAAACAATTCTGGAATGTTCAGGGCCCGAGGCTAGATGTTCAGGTCCTGAGGTGCTGAAAAGTTTTGGTTTATTTAGGGCCCGAGGCTTATGCTCAGGGGCTGAACTGGAAGCCAATTGCTAAAACTATATAAACATGTTTTGTATAAATAAGTATATTAAATATTAATATTTGAGTGAAGATTATTATTATTTTAATAATAATTAGACTCTTATACAATATATAATAGATCAGATTACATACGTTACTTTTGTAGAGAAGAGCAAAAGTTGAAGTGTTTGAAAATCTGAGAGGGAGATAGATTGGGGAAAATAAATAGAAACCCTTGAACATCATCTCTCTGGCTCTCTCCCACATATATATACATATATTCATTGATTTTATTGGTGAATTGAGGTGCTGATCGTTGTTGAGCCTTCTCGTATCTGTGAACGGATCGCTCTGAGCTGTTTTATCCTGTAAGTCATATTGTGGCAACCCATCACAATATAAGTGGGGCAATAATATCTTCAAGAACAGTCAAGTCTTCTTGAGGGCTTGGCGACTCAGTTGATTCTCTAATTCTAATAAAGCTTCATAGGGCTAAGTCATTTTCTCTAATTTCTTGTCAATTCGGTCTCTAATTATATATTGTTTGTGCCTTTGTGTTTGTTTCGTTACTTGGTTGAATTTGCCTGTTCATGTTAATTTGTTATATATAACTGTCCCATTGTTGCGCCTATAGTAATATTCCCAACAATATATACCATGTTTATGTCTCTTTCTTTTAGTCACAACCAGGGGTGGATCTGAAAATATTTACTTCGTGGTGCACCGAGTAAATTTTGGATGACACCCTCTTGTTTTATTTATTTTAATGTGGGCACTTTAATATGTTCTTAAAATTTTAAATGGTTAAGAAACGTAAAAGAATTCTTTAGGGAGGACGCATGTTCTTCGATGGCCCTTTACTAGAATCTCCCCCGATCAGAACTCTCTAGTGAGTCTTAAGATTTTGTTTGAGAACAAAATGCTGCAGTTTTGGAAATGTCTCAGGAAACTATAATCCATTTTTAATCGTTCACATGATTTTGTGTTAAATTTTGCACAGTAACATTTAAATTGAGCTTACTAATAAAATTAATTTTAGAATTTTCGTTGATTGAGATTTGTTTAATAGACAAACCAGAAAAACATAAAAATTTATTTTGCTAAAGTGAGGTGCTGCTGAGATGCTCATGCTCTTATCATATGGCCAAATTCCTTGCTACCTTTATACTGGATGAATGCACTTCATTTACAGTAATTATGGACTACTTTTGTAATCCTGCCTTTGTTTGAAGAATGAAACATATATTAAAGAAGGGTTCGTTCCATAACAAATATTGTTAATAGTTGCTGTTGGCACAATGTAAGCAATATACTATATATATACGTGTGTGTTTGTGTATGACTGGAGAAAACAAGTATTTTGCCGAACTACTATTTTTTATTATGTTAAAGCAATTACAATATATAATGAAAAATAATAAGAAAGTGACTCCTACAAACTAAGATCTGGAAAATTGAAAGTCCTAAACAAACTCAAACATTAACATCTTATTTTGTAATGCTCCTATTTTATCTCGTTATGCTCACCAGAAACTGAAGACTCGGACAACATTAAGCACACACTAAACTAACAACTATCAACTAGAGTTCATGAATAAGGACAAGTTAAAATTAAATTCCAACAAACTCCCTCTTAATCTAAACTTTTCTGAATGCATTTCTTTACTCCAAGCAGATTCCTCATAATTTCAAAATTAACATAGGTCAGGGCTTTGGTGAGAGAATCTGCCCTTTGTTCTTCAGTACACGTGTGCTTCACAATTATTTCCCCATTCTCCACGCATTCACGTATAAAATGATACCAAATATTTATGTGTTTGCTTCTACCGTGAAACACCGGATTTTTAGCCTATTGCAGACTTATTGTCAATAAACAACGTAACTGGACCAATGTCTTGTTCAGTAACTCGAGACAACAGCTTTCCCAACCAAATAGCCTGACAAGCCGCTGCAGTAGCTGCCATGAACTCGGCCTCACAGGATGAGAGTGCCACACATTTCTGTTTATGTGAGGCCCATGTTATCAAGCTTTTATTGAGGTAGAAGACCATTGAGGTAGAAGACCATCCCCCAGTGCTTTTTCTGTCTTCCACGTTACCAGCAAGATCGCTTTCTGAGTATCCGACCAAAACTTCGTTGTCACTGTCCTGTGAGTAGATTAAACCGAAATCCAATGTCCCTTTTACATAGTGAAGTATAAGTTTTGCTGCAGCCTGATGTAGAAGAGTTGGTCTCTCCATAAACCTACTCACAATGCCCACATAATATGCTATATCAGGTCTGGTGTGGACAAGATATCTCAAACCTCCAATTATACTTTTAAACTCAGTAGAGTTGACTTCTTTTCCGCCTTCGTCTTTGTTGATGATTTCCTTGGGATGCATCGGAACTTTAGTCGGGCTGCAGTACAACATACCAGCTTTGTTAAGAATTTTCTTCGCGTACCCCGTCTGTTTTGTAGTAGGTTAGCTTGCTAAAATCACACATATCAAACTTACTTGCCATTTGTTCCTTGAACTCTGTGATGGCTGCAACATTTGCTCCTATTAGGAAAATATCATCGACATAGATGCCAATTATTATCACTTCCTTTCCCCCATTTTTTGTGTACACAGCCTGCTCATAAGCACACCTGACAAAGCCCAACTCCTCCAAACATTTGTTCAATTTTGAGTACCAAGCCCTGGGAGCTTGACGAAGACCGTATAGAGCTTTTAAGGGTTTGTAAACAAGATGTTCCTGTCCTGGTTTGACAAACCTTCGGGTCGCCTAACATAGACCTCTTTCTTGATTTCCCCGTTCAAAAAAGCCATTTTGACGTCAAGATGGTGAACCTCCCAGTTCCCTTTTGCAACATGAGCAAATCAGTAGGCTTATTGTCTCAATTCGCGTGACTGGTGCAAAAACCTCATCGAAGTCTATGCCTTATTTCTGCACACATACTTTGGCTACAATCCTTGCCTTATGTTTAATAATATTTCCGTTTGCATCTCGTTTAATCTTGTATATCCATTTCAGATCAATGGGTTTTCAACCTTGAGGCAGCTCTGTTAACTCCCAGGTTCCATTTCTCTCTACTGCATCCATTTCAATTTCCATAGCTTTCTTCCATTCAGCTCCCCTAGCTGCTTGAGTGTAATTTGCTGCCTCATCTAACCCCATTAGATACAATTCTTCACTTTCCAAATCAATGGGTTCGGTTTCACCGTAAATCTCACTTAGTGGCATGTACCTTCGAGATTCATCATCAGATTCTGAGCTCGATATGGACCTATTAGAGTTTGAAGTGCCCCCTATTGACATTTCTCTCCCAGAGGCTGAGCTAGACATACTTGGGCTTTGCACATCACTTGCAGCAGTGCTACTGTGGTTGTCATTTGAGGCTGATAATCTTGTTCCGGAGTTATCAGTTTCTTCCCATACTTCATCACCTTCACTTGATGTTTCCAACAAGTTTGTGGCCACAGTAAATGATCCCAACCGTGTTGTTCCCTAAATTTCTTCTAAGTGCCACTTTCTTATTAAGTCAGGCGGAAAGTGTTTTAAATATAAGCCTTAGGTACTTAAAAAGAGAATGTCAATTGAAGTTATTGTTGCTCCTGAACATTTTTGGTGTGATAAGGCGAGGTCAAGTAGTTTTGTGAGGTTTTAAATAGGAGCAACACTAGGGATCCCAAAATTGTTTCCGGATGCAGAGTGTTGCATTTCAATTCCAAGTAGTTGTTGGTTATGAGTATTTATAACTTTGTCCATGTTAGCTGTACAATGGTCTGATCAGATGTCTCACTGGGCGACAATGTCATCCCTGTATTAGTGATAGTTGCCACATTATAGTCAGGAAAGGTTGTCATGCACACAGCTAGAGTGTTTTGATTGAAAGTGTTTGACATGAAACTATGACTACCTCTAGTGATCCTTACTTGTTCTGGATATCCACCTCGAACAATATCCTTATGGTAGAATCTCTTATGGTTTTATTCAAAACCCTTGCTGAGCGAGTTCTGAGAATGTAGACGAAACATTTGTAATTGGAATCAGAATGCATATGCAGATCATTATGCTAAAATCAAGAAAAGTAAGTTATGGCACATAGGTCCGGTATTTCAGTTCTTAAAAAAGGCTGAAACATCTAATGACTCATCATCTGAGCTTATTGTCCAGGTATCCCTTTTTCGATAAGAGAGAACAATGTAGCAGTGTATGTTAATGGAACATTGCACTAGATTGTATCTTGCAGTATTGGATTGTATCTGGGACTAATGGATTGTATCTTGCGATGATTGATGATAACTTCCTTGTTATCTTCACTAGGATGATAACTCCCTTGTTATCTCGAGTTGGTTTCGATAAGTTCCAGCTGCCCCCGATAGTTTCATATGATTTCGCTGCCAAGCATTTGAGAGATTTTCTCTTCACCAGCAGTGATCTTTTCTCAGCCCTTCCTTTTGTCGAGACTCTTGTGCTCCTGGATGAGAGTGAACCTTCAGTTGAGACTCTTGTGCTCCTAGATGAGCGTAAAGAGTGAGCATTTGACCTGATTACCTTCTATGCAAATACACTCTGTTTCATCTACCCAAAGATATGATAGTCATATGATTTTTTTGTTAATTGGCCTACAATGATTCTGATTTGTCAAGGATTTCTCTAACTGCAGGTTTATCCTTGCAATAGAATACTTACGGCTTTATTCAAAACCCATGCTCAGCGTGCAAGTTCTGAGAACATAAACGAAACGCTTGTTACTGGAATTAGAATACTCAAGAGAATGGTGCCCTGCATTATAGGGACAACAGAGAGCTTTTCTGAAATTTGTAACTATGAAGTGAAGTGACTTCCATGGTCCATATTTCTACTGCCACTTAAGGTGTAAGCATGAGAGTTATTTGAGGTCACCTCGTAAAAATATTCTAATTCGGCTATTGGATTATACGAATGCTTATCGAGTCTGTTTTTTAACGTATGTTCCGCTTCAGTAAAATAATTTTCAGAAATTAAATCACGTAGATAAAGTAGAAAGAGAAAAGGGAACCTGATATATTTGAGGCTTTAAATTTTTTTCTCCAACATTTTATTCTATCCCCACCAAGTGCATCCCATGTTCATGTCTCTTTCTTTTAGTCACAACTCTTCTGTGCCAGTGAGTCTTAAAATTTCTGTTTCAGAATAAAATGCTGCAGTTTTGATAACATCTCAGGAAAGGAGGCTGAGACATATCCCAGCTTACCGTTTTCTTCAACCATTATGAAATACATTTTCTTGCGCTATTTTGTTAGTATGAAACATTAGATCATCTCCACAATATTGATGGAGGCGCGTCCTGCTTATCACGGGATAATTGGTCGAGAATTGCTGCTGAATCTTCCGGTGCCCTGTCATATCTTCCTCTGCAGCTTCTATACCTGTAATTCATATAGATGTTAAATTAGCTAACATATTACTGGCTGATAATAATGTATCTAAAATTTCAGATTGTGGAGCTTTGAGGTTGGTACCCATGGATCAAACCAAAGTAACTACATTAGTCCAGGGTACTTTAGGATACTTGGACCTTGAATACTTACATTCAGGCCAACTGACCGAGAAAAGTGATGTTTATAGTTTTGGCTTTTACCTTGCAGAGCGCTTTTAATATGGAGAAAACCAATTTGCATGGCTAATCCCGAGGAAGAAAGAAATCATTGAGAAAATTTACTAAACATCCATGGCCAATCAACATGGGAATGAAGAGATGACGAGTTTAATAGGTCACAGTGAGATTCAGCTTTCTGATCTTTAGGAAAATCATGGCATATATTATGATCCTTAATAGATCATAGTTTGTTGCACATGTAGACAAAGCTCCTTTAAATATCTTAAGTTTTGTAATGTGTTATATGCATTGTATCCAATACATGATAATGCATTGATTTGTAAAAGTAATTATATGAAAAACTTATATCAGTATCTATGTCTTAAAGAATATCTGATTGGCATGGATTCTTCTGTTGAAGAGTCAAAAGATATATAAAAAACTGAGAATGAAATCGATCGAGTGATGTTCGTGTCATTGGGATACGCGGGCAAGAGGTGTCAGACGACCCCCTTATAATTTTTTCTGTTGCAATCGAATGATGTTCGTGTGGATATGCGGGCAACAGGTGTCAGAAGAACCCCTTACAATTTTTTCGATTGCATTTTTAATTTTCCCTTTATTTAAATTTGGGACACCTAGCACTACTCATTAAATTTTTGATATATCGATGGATTATTGCATGTATTTTTTCCTTTGATTGATTATTAAATAAGGTTAGAATTCCAAAATTCATAATTTTTTTATGGTAACAAGAATACCAAACCCTGTTATATACAGACTATAGTTATTAGGACACAAAGGCTAGGGTTTTAGGCTTTTAGCCATTTTTTCAAATACCTTCAGTTGCTAATGGCTACAAAACCTTTAGGCCATTACCTACCGGAAGAAGTCTTTGAGCAGATTCTTGTGAAAATACCATGCATAAAATCTATACTAACATGCACCTCAGTTTGTAAAATATGGTATTTTTTAATTAAATCATCTCGATTCATCAACACTCATCTCTCTAGTTCAAATAACACCAAGTACTTGTTATACCACAGTTCACCTTATCGCAACGAATATTCATTATTCTAATAGTGAAGCATATAGGAATTGTGCGAAATCAGAGTTTCTTTGTGGGCTTAATGATGTTAAGGTGCATGGTTGCTGCAATGGAGTGGTTTGCTATACCAAGCTTTACCAAAATCGCAAATATCGTGGACTTATCTATCTCTGGAACCCTTTTGTTAGAAAACTGAAAGTTCTTCCTAAGTTTGGAGAAAAGTGTTATTCTAGAGAAGCCAAAGAGGCTATTGGATTTTGGTTTGATAAAGAGGCCATTCGTTACTTGAAGTGCCAGAGAAGTTAATATCATTCTGATCAAACTGATCATCTTTTTCGTTACCGTGCTCTTTTTCGTACTCAACTTGGAATATATATTTGTATGACGGACCTGGATTTTAATGTTACATTTTTATGTATATTTTAGGGAAAGGCCCCGGCCGACGACGATGATGTTGATGATGGTGGGGGCAGTGAAAGGACAGAATCCGATGATGACAATGACCGAGATATGAGTGTGCCTTATAACGTAGTCTCTCGTGGCGGTCTTATAATTAGGGGTTAAATATCGATGTAATGGGTTATGAATGTTTTGCAGGATAATTTGAATTATCCTTGTGAACTAAATTTATGGGAATTTGTAAGATGATCTAAGCTAATGTCGGATTGTTTTAACTTTTTGTATAGTCGAAATGGTTTTCTGATAATATAAATGTAAAGTATGGTATCTTTCATATTTAGGTTGGTTTAAATGTGTGGATGATTTCTTAGTATTGGTTTTGCATATTTTTATATATTTTGGTGTTGAATTGTGCTACAATTGTATATAGATTGGGATTTGTGATTGGACAGGTTTAGAATTCAATTTGAAAGCCGAAAAAGGATGGAATCAGAAAAAATAGCAGGATACTGCTTCTAGAGAGAGAATTTAATGACGGAATTCTGGGTAACTTATGACGGAATTCTGGGTTATTTGGGACGATTGTTCTTTATGATTTTATTCATTTTTTGTTTTAAATAAATCCTGGCAAGCTTGTGGGCCCAAGATGATAACTTACGACATACAAATCGTCGTAAATTAAAGATAAAATGACGGTATATTCCGTCGAAAGTGTAATTATCAGCCCACTAAAAGTGGGCTCCACTTCCCTAACTTGCGACATTTTGCTTCAATTTGTGACGAAATGTATACTTATGACGAAATCTTTACTTATAACGAAATATGTACCTATGACGAAATATGTACCTATGATAAAATTGGGACTTGTGATAGAATTGATTTATGAGGGTTAATTATCAACTAGGTCACGTACTCTGTCCAAATGTATCAAGTGAGTCACCGATAAAAAATGGACTCAAATGAATCACTCATTTGAAAATTTGTATCAAAATTATCACTCTATCGTTAGTCAAAATTCATAAAAGTATTATATATTAAGTTGTGCACATTTTTTGTGAATGATATTACATCCAAATGAAAGGTTCCGATTTCTACTATTTTAGATAATATTGTTAGATTTTTAAAATTTTATCAACTATTTATTTTTAATTTTTGATTGTTTTATTTGATTTAAATAAAAATAAATAGTAGACAATTTTTTAAAAATCTAAAAATATTATTTAAAATATTAGAACTCAGAATCTTTCATTTGGATGTAATATCATTCATAAAAAATGTGTGAAACTCGATATATATTACTTTTAAAAATTTCGACTAACGATAGAGTGATGTTTTTTATACAAATTTTCAAATGAGTGACTCATTTGGGTCCGTTTTTATATCGGTGACTCACTTGATACAGGTACTTAGAAAAAAGAATGTCAATTGAAGTTATTGTTGCTCCTGAACATTTTTGGTGTGATAAGGCGAGGTCAAGTATTTTTGTAAGGTTTTAGATAGGAGCAACGCTGGGGATCCCAAAATTGTTTCCGGATGCAGAGTGCTGCATTTAAATTCCAAGTAGTTGTTGGTGATGAGTATTTATAACTTTGTCAATGTTAGCTGTACAATGGTCTGATCAGATCTCTCACTGGGCGACAATGTCATCGCTGTAGTAGTGATAGTTGCCACATTGTAGTCAGGAAAGGTTGTCATGCACACAGCTAGAGTGTTTTGATTGAAAGTGTTTGACATGAAACTATGAGAACATAGCTACCTCGAATGATCCTTACTTGTCCTGGACATTTACCTCAAACTATATCCTTGTGCTAGAATCTCTTATGGTTTTATTCAAAACTCTTTCTGAGCAAGTTCTGAGAATGTAGAGTTTAATCCATCAGGTTTATGCTATCTTTGTGTAACACATAGTCTCTCTGTTTATGCTCCTTATGAAGCTGTTGAGTGTGATACAGAGAGTTTATTGGTTCCGAATCTCCCACACAAAATAGAGATGACAAGATGTCAACTGCCAGAACATGTCAAGATCAAAACCAGGTATGGTGAACTGATCAAATCAATCGAAGAGTCTGAGCAAAACACCTACGGTATGGTTCTCAACACTTTTCATGAAATTGAGCCTGCTTATGCAGATCATTATGCTAAAATCAAGAAAAGTAAGTCATGGCACATAGGTCCTGTATTTCATTATGCTAGATAAACAAAAACCTGACTCTGTTCTCTACTTAAGTTTCGGTAGTATGGTCAGATTTTCTGATGCTCAACTTACTGAAATTGCATTTGCTCTCGAAGCATCAAACACAAAATTCATTTGGGTAATTCCCAAGGGTGCCGAGAATCTAGAATCATGGTTGCCACCAGGGTTTAAAGAAATATGGCGAAAAATAACAAGGGCTTAATTTATTCAAATCAAACGCAATTAAAGAACAAGTTTAAAATTAGAATTTGAAATACTAACTAAATACTTGTCACTTCAAATGAAAGTTTTGCTGAAATTTCTTTCACGAATTTTTTTCCCCAGAAAATTTTATCGAGATTGGGACGGAAATTTTTTCCCAAGAAAATTTTTTCTAGAATTTTTTTTCCGGGAAATTTTCTCGGGATCGGGAGGGAAATTTTTTCTGAGAAACTTTTCTCGGAATTTTTTTTCCCGATAACTTTTTCTTGGAAAATTATCAGCGATTCTTGTCCAGGAGCCCCTTTTACGATAAGGGAACACGATGTAGTGTATGCTAAAGGAACATTGTACTTTTCCTGGATTTAACATTTTGCTAGATTTTTGGAGATGAGAGATGAGTAAGTATTGGATCCCATTTTCTAAAAGGCTCCACCTCTCGATATGTTATGCATTGGGGGGAGCGCGAACTAGTTCGGATCGGTTTTTGAATGAAATTGGAATCAAAATTGTATATTTTCGGTTATATAAATTGAAGACTGTAATTGTATAATTGGTTCGGCTTCAGTTTAAAAACCTAAATTTAGTTTTTACTGATTCAGGTTCGATTACAATTTTTACATGTCCAGTTGGAGTTTCGATCTTTTAATTGTGATCCAGTAATCTTCCAATCTTTTCTAAAATAAATGAGTTAAAATTTAAAGTTTTGCATTTTAATTTTGATATATGGATGGACTACTGCATTTTTTCTGTTGATTGAATGTTAAATAAGGTTATTACATGTTAATTTTAGGCTTAGGGTTTTAGGATTTCAGTTAATTTTTCACTAAACCTCTGTTTTGCTAATGGCTACAAAACCTTTATGCCATTACATACCAGAAGAAATCACAGAACAGATTCTTGTAAAATTACCATACACAAAATCAATATTAAGATGCACCTTAATTTGTAAACTATGGTAGTACTTTTTAATTAAATAATCTCAATTTATCAACACTCACCTCTCTAATCCAAATAACACCAAGTACTTGTTATGCCAGCACACTTCACCTTGTGAATCCTTTAGTAATTATTCACTATATTCTGATACTAAACCATCTAGGAATTGTGTAACATTAGTCTTTTCCCGTGAACTAGAACATGTCACTGTGCATGGCCTGCTGCAGTGGAGTGATTAGCTGTACTGAGTTTCGTGAAAGTCGTGGAAATATCTATCCCTGGAATCCTTTTGTTAGGAAATGGAAAATTCTTCCTAAGTTTCGAGAGAAGTGTTATCGTGAAGATGCCTACGAAACTATTGGATTTTGGTTTGATAAAGAGAAAAACGACTACGAGGTTGTGAAACTTAGTCATACCAAAGTGGCATATTGTGTTGATTTGTATAGCCTGAGAAGTAATTCTTGGAAAATTATCAGCGATTCTTGTCCAGGTGCCCCTTTTACGATAAGGGAACACAATGTAGTGCACCTTTTACGATAAGGGAACACAATGTAGTGTATGCTAAAGGAACATTGTACTGGCTGGTGGAAAATGGGCAGGCCAGTAGGATTATTTCATTAAATTTGAATAATGCCATGTTTCGAGAGGCGTTAATAAGTACAAGTTTTCCGACTGCAGGTTTATTAATGAACCCATGGTGTCTTAAAGAAGTGGATGCTAATTCCCTTGTTATCTTGAAAATGAATGATCTGGGTTGGGTGTGTATCACGAAAGGACATCAAGAGAGTCTCGAGTTATTATACACAGACATGGATAAAAGAATGGTGCCCTGCATAGAATAACAGGGAGGTTTTCTGAAATTTGTAACTATGAAGTGAAGAGACTTCCATGGTCCATATTTCTACTGCCAATTAAGGGATTTTTTTGTTAAGTTTTGCACATTAACATTTAAAGTGAGCTCACTCATAAATTTAATCCTAAAATTTTCGTAAAGACTGAGATATTTTTAGTAGAAGAACCAAAAAACATAATTTTTTTGCCAAAGTGAGGAGATATATAAAAAACTGAGCATGAAATCAAATGATATCCGTGTCATTGAGATATGCGGGCAAGAGGTGTCATGCGACCCCCTTATAACTGAGCAAGAGGTGTCAGGACACAAAGGCTAGGGTTTTAGGCTTTTAGCTATTTTTTCATAAACTTTCAGTTGCTGATGGCTTCAAAACATTTAGGCCATTACCTACCGGAATAAGTCTTTGAGCAGATTCTTGTGCAAATACCATGCATGAAATCTATCCTACACCTCAGTTTGTAAATTATGGTATTTTTTTAATTAAATCATCTCGATTCATCAACGCTCATCTCTCTAGTCCAAATAACACCAAATACTTGTTATGCCACAGTTCACCTTATCGCAACGAATATTCATTATATTATTATAGTGAACCATATAGGAATTGTGCGAAATCAGAGTTTCTTTGTGGGCTTAATGATGTTAAGGTGCATAGTTGCTGCAATGGAGTGGTTTGCTATACCAAGCTTTACCAAAATCGCAAAGATCGCGGACTTATCTATCTCTGGAACCCTTTTGTTAGAAAACTGAAAGTTCTTCCTAAGTATGGAGAAAAGTGTTATTCTAGAGAAGCCAAAGAAGCTATTGGATTTTGGTTTGATAAGGAGAAAAACGACTACGAGGTGGCGAAAATTAGTTAGACTGAAGTGGCATCTTCTATTGATTTGTATAGCCTGAGGAGTAATTCTTAGAAAACTATAAGTGATTCTTGTCCAGGTGTCCATTTATGCCCGATATTGGAGCACAATGTAGTGTACACTAAAGGAACATTGCTCTGGCTGGCGGAAGAAAAGTCGAGACACTGGAAGATTGTTTCGATAAATTTGAGTAGAAGCATGTTTCAAGTGGCTTTAAAGGTACTAATTTTTCAGTCTTAGGTATATGGTATCAGTTTACGGGGCCCTAATATACATATACCATGAAAATTCATATATATTTACTTGAAGAAGTTAAATATTTTTGGGGCTCTTGAGTGTCGGGGTCCTAGGCGCAAGTCTTGGTCACCTATAGCCAGGGCCACCCCTGTCTTCTGCATGAATGGTCTTCGTTGTGTTTGTATGAATGGTCTTCGTTGTGTTTGTATAGTGAAAGTATATGATGAGATTCTTGAATTGTTATATACGGATGTGAATGAGAGTTCTAGTAATTACTTTTGTCTGTTAGGTTTCAGAAATAACGGTGAAGCTCTCCTTCGTATAAGCAAATTTACTCAGTTTCAGCAACCCAGAAATTTGATAGTTTCATACGATTTTGGTGCCAATCAATTGACTGATTTGTTTTTAACCAGCGAAAGTCTGTTCTCTGCCTATCCTTTGGTTGAGACTCTTGTGCTCCTAGATGAGAGATGAGAGTGACATGAATGTGGTTGGATGGCAGAAAATGGTTAAGATTCTGAAAACGTTGTTTGGGAAGATTTCAAACTAATATTAGTTCTGAATAAGATGCTCATGGGGCCAAATCAGTTTTCACTGTCCATATTTCTAGTGCCACCAAGAACCGATGCGAAAAATAAGATTTTTTACTACACCCACGAAAATATCGATTTTTTGCATTTTTCATATCAGTACATAACCGTTGTCCATTGACGTTTTTCTTGTAGTGCACTAAGGTATAAATAGGTGAGTTATTTAAGGTCACCTCGTAAGAATATTTGAATTCGACTATTGAATTATACAAATACTTTATCGAGTCTGTTTTTTTAACGTATGTTTAGCTTCAGGAAACTTATTTCAGAAATCTAATAAACGTATGTAAATCTCTTCTATATATAATAGGAGAACAAGGATAATTAGTGAGATTAAAAATTCTCATTGAAAAGACTAAACTACCCCTATTTTTAATTTTTATATAAAAGATGTGTTTTGTGGAAATCAAACTCTAGATATTTAATTCATCTATATAACCTCATACCACTACACCATAATCTCACATATGTTTTTTATCATACACATAATATGTAAGTTTGCTAAATGAATATTTTATTTAACTTTAAAGATATTTACTTGAATTCCGCAAAAACAAGATAGTTACTTTATTATTTGTACAGTTAATTTTAAAGAATTAAATTTCGGATATAGAATTAGATATAGTACATAAATGAATTAATATTTTATTCATTTATCTTTTTTTTTTGACTTTGAAAATGTATCTCATATATTTTTAACATATTTTATTATTATAAAAAGTAATTAAAATGTACATATATTATTTTTAGATAAAATATTGAAAATAGAACGCTTATATATAAATAATCTATAATGGTATTACATATTTAGATGAGTTCGAATTATAGTGAGTCAAAATATTTTATTTTATTCCAATTTAAAATTAGAACTTGGCCCATTCTTCAAAAAATATCCGAAATTTGAATACATGACTCGGCCGAAAAACATCGTCAATTCTACATTTAGTAAATTTAAATTACAAGTTCGGCGAGAATATCTTACCAATAATGTAATTTTTTTATATATATTTTATGTTAATATAAATTAATGTGTTTTAGGTGTTTATAAGATCAAGACAATTGATTATTTATATTAAAATTATTAACTTCACTGGTAGCACATTATTATTTTTGGTACTTGTCCCGATTTTAAAAATATTTGAAATTTGATATGAGATCCTCACAAAATTTTTTAAAACTACGATGATATATTAAATCGATTTATTATTTATTTTTCACTTTAAAAAAACTAGCTTTTTAAAAAGAATTCTTCTAGATAAATAATATTCATTGATTAAGATAATATTGTACAAATATTTTGAATTATTTTTATATTTTAAATTATTTAAATAAAAGTTTTATCTATACTATATTGTGACATTTGATTCAATGTATTTTATATTATTTAAAGAAAAAAAAATATATTATTCACTAATTTGAATGAATTAACCAGTTCAACTAATATTTATAAAATTTTATCAAATTGAAAAATACTTAATTTTAGGATAATAGAATACAAGATTTTTAAATTATTATATGAAGAAATATTAGAGTAGTAATGAAAGGAACTTAAAAACAGTTTAAATAATGATATAATTATAATTTTTCCTTCGAATCCTTGAAATAAATCATGAATATCAATAATAAGTCTTTATAATATATAATTTATTTTTATGTTACAACCATGATTGATACTCAGTTGCGTAAAAACTAGTTATAGATTGTTTGTTAGTGATAATATGAATACCATATATAAATTATTGCAATTTATTTATTACATAATTTTAATTTTTGAATAATTATAAATGCATGTTATTTAAGTAATCATTTATCTCACTAGATATTAATAGTGATTAAAAATGTACATAAATCAGATATTTAGCATATAAATAATTGAAATCATCGTAATTTATTAAGAAATGTAGCATACGACAATATACATGCTGACACACACATATAACTTAGTGTTATTTTGGTAACCGTAGTGTAAATAAAAAACTAATATTTTTCCATGCATATATACGTTGAATTTCAAAAATGAACATTTTTTTAATAAATCAACTTTTATATTAACAATAGTGTAAATTTTACATTATTGTATATTATGATTGCAAGTCATCCTGACTTCAATTATGCATTTTTTATCATTTTAAATTGAGTAAGTTAATTGTAAGTTAGTAGTGAACTCAGTAATAATATAGCCCGTACATATAGTTTATTTAAATAAAATTCAAAATTTTTGGTTAACTCTGTATTCAACATAAATGTTATTTTTTAACTTTTTATTTGTAAACATACTAACGGCATTCTACAGATTAAGTATAATCGTTTCGTTTTAAACGTACAATGACTACCCTATTTATATTCATTCATTAATGTAAATTATACAACACATACAATAATATATATATATATATATATTTGCTTAATGGTTTATATTTGAAACATTGTGTAATTTGTTATTGTCTTTTATGAAAATAATACACATTGATAAACAATCAACTTGTATTTGATATACGTTAGACATTGTACAACATTTACATATAAAAACCAATTAAGAACATTATAATTCTAGAAAATGACGCGTGTCTCGCACGGGTTATTATGCAATATTAAATAATAAAATAACACATACCTCATGATGTGTATGGAGGGATTGTGTACGCTGTATGTAATTATAATGATGTTTGAAGTAAATTTGAAATTATATTTAAAGTCATGATTGGAAATAAAATAGTGATTCAGGTTAAAAAGGTGAAATATTGCAAATGAAGGTATTATAAAATAAATTTATAATTGGAGATGGCCTAAATAAAGGAAACTGTATTCGGTTATGATATGGGCCTTAAAATTGGACACACCATGATACGAACAACATTGTCTTAAAACCCTTAAATTTTACATAAAACATAATTCATCAACATCCTTCAAATAACAGATAATTCATATTACATGAGAAAAGTTTTTAAAGACAAAATAAAGCATGCCAACATATAAATTCATTAAACAACTGCCATGGGTTGTTTAGGCCTAAACTCGAAACCTTGTACGATAAGGCCAGCCTTGAGTACATTTGTATCAGTTGACATAAATCGCGTCTCCACCTCATCATCATCATCTCTTGCACCAGTCTCAAACTCTGCTATCTTAATCTCCATCCATTCGTCCTTCCTCCACCGACTAAACTCTCCATTTCGTTGCTCAATGTTGTGTGCAGATGTTCTTGGATCAGGATAAACTATGCTAGCTTCATCATCAGGCACCTCCTCTCTTTCATTAACAAATCTAATGGATGTCTTTGCCGAATCAAGTCCGCAGGCATCCTCATATATTTTAAAGACAAGATATGTTTCATAAGTGGTGTGAGGAGATAACATTCCAATTTTCATTTTGCCACGAATATCAACACACCGCCCCTTGTCAAGTACAGCAACCTCCTCTGAAAATCTGTTCACATGGATAATACATTGAGGCATGAATGCCTGATACATGCGATGAGAGGACGACTTTAATCATATTCATCATGCGTTCGGAGTACGTGTAAACTAGTCAAACTGTTTGTGAGTTACTCGAACTCGGCTCGTAAAAAATTCCAATTCGGCTGGGAATTAATCGAGCCGACCTCGAGTTCGAGCTCGAGTTTTTCAAATTTGTAATCGAGTCGAGTTTGAACTTCTGATTACTCGGCTCGTAAGGTTCGAGCCTTATTGAGTCTCTTTTATTTTCAGTTATTTTTATTAAAAAAATATTTTGATATTTTTTATATATTATTTATTTATTATTCAATCGAACTTGAGCCAAACCATCCTATTTCGAATTTTTGTTAATATTTAGTGAAATAAATTCGAGTTTTCAAACCGAACTCGAGCCTACCGAACTTTTTACTTGAAACTAAAAGCCTCGGTCGAGTTCAAAGCTCGAACCCGAACTATTTTTATTGAGGTCAAGCCGAGCCACGGTCTAGGACTCGGCTCAACTGGATTACACCCCTAGTTTGGAGTTGTTGCACACAAAACTACAGTTTGTTGCGCAAAATTAGCTCAAATCCTATTTTATTAAAATTTTAAAATCTGCTCATTTAAAAAGTGTTTTTACCAAAAAGGACGAGGAAGTATGCTTTTGAAAAAATACGACCTTGTAGTTCTAATTCTACTATTAAATCACATTTAAAATATTATTTTTTCATAAAATATGTGTATATCAATAATATTATAAAATATTAAATATCAAAATATGTGCATATCGAAAATATTATTTTGTGAACAAACACTTTCTCTATCAATACTACAATTTTTAACAGTAATTGCCTAAAGTGATTTACATCTTTTACAAGATAATGTCATAGTGACCTGCATTTCATAAAATTGACTTGCATTCACGAATGGAGACCGAGAATAGTTAAAATTGTTTAGATTTATCTTTAAATTGTAATTAGCTGGTTGGGTGTGACCGGTGAGGTGAAGTTATTCAAATTATTTAAGGTAACAGATCAGGCTACATGTAATATAGACTTCTTATTTGCATTCATATAGGAAATAAATATGCATAATGCTGTATTTAATTATCTTTATTAGCACTACTGTTTTACTCTTTTCTGTTATTTTTTTGACCAAAAAAGCCAATACCTAAAGAGATTGCAAATTTTAACAAAAAGGTTTCGTCTTAGCTCAAAATTTTGTTATTAAAATGTTATTATTAATAGATAAAAATGTGAATATTTTGAAAAATACCCTTCATAATATTGTTTTGCTACTTTATTTTCAAAAAAAGCATTCCATTTTATACTTTAAATAACATCTTTTATCAAAATATTAAGCAAAATTTATAATATATACATAATTTTTTAAAAAAATTGGTATTGTGGGTTAGGACTATAAACAACCCATTAATTTGTCTTGTCACCCTCATCCCTAAATGCTTCTTTTCAATTGAGGTATGCATAAAATATAATACTACATTGTACAACTCAACACACAAGCTAACAGTTCCCAACTAGAGTGAATCCTCTTGCTATAACCATTGACCATAATTCCCACACTTATTAGTTTGTTATACTAGAAAGAAAATACTTATAACAAAGTTACTATGATTATATAGAGTGATGCACAAGTATTTGTAGTTACAACGGATTAGTATTTAGCAAAATGTACCTTTGCATGTATGTAAATAATGCAACAATAATTATTCACATACCTTGAGTTACTATCATATAACCATTGCCACCACCAAGGAACAATGGCAAGCTGCCTAGCAGCTACCATTAAACATTTTTTTCCGCTTCCTTTATCCAACCAAAAACTCTGTTAGAACAATAATGAGATCAAGTAATTAGACAATTTAATTAAAAGATTTTGGACCATTCTCTTTTATCATGATACAAATACATAAGTAATCCAAAAATCATCATGAATAGTTCTAACTTCTAATACTTATTCATAATTTTTGGATAAATTATTGTAAATTTTTGGTTGTCAACTATCCAATCTTTACTCCCAATCATATAGCTACAAATAATTCATCTAAACACTAATTTTTTTTAATGGAGAAATTGAAGAAAATATGTCAATTTAGAACATTAATTACAAATAAAGAAATATTTAAATCTTTATGTCCTTACATTGACCAGTCTTTGAAGATATAAGGGTACATCTATAATATGTAAAATGCAAAAACGGCAGGGAATAAATTTAAATATATGAGAAAATTTAAATATATGGAGTAATACACATGGTAAACTTTGGTCATCCCAGTCTTAAAAAGAATAATCTTACCTTTCATTCAGTTGTTTCTATATATTGTTTTCCAACTTTGACATTTGATAAGCACTTAAATAAATACCAATAATGGAATCCCAAATAAATATTAAAGAAAATAATATTTTATATTTTAAAACTAATTTTCACGGGGAACAATTATTTAATAATCATATTTTAATTAAAATATGTATAAGTATCTTAATGTTAATTAAACACATATTTAATTTTTATTTATAATCTTTTCTAACAGTAATACATCTTTAAATCTTTAGTATACCTATTTTATTTTTAAAAACCTTATTACAAAACTTTACATTAATGAAATAATTATTGAAATTATATTTAATAATTATTATTATTTTACATACATATAAAATAAACACATATAACTATTTTAATTAAAACTTATATTAACAGAAAAAATACTGGATCTAATATTAAAAAAAAAACTATCTTAATTGAAATAAAATTAATAGACAAGGATATAAAAACATAAAAAAATATCAAAATGTTAAATATTAAATATTAAAAACAATACACAGAAATAAACTTAGTAAACAAATAATAATATCAAGAAATAATTGAGAGAATTACCACATTGCCATCGTCCAGCAGGATAGCAGAGTCACAGAGAGAAAAATAAAGTTGTTTTTTCGTGGTGTAAGTCAAGGTGGAGATTGATCTCCTGAGAATTTGATTAATATCCGGTGGTAAAAATTTGTTCCATAACTCATCCGAATCACCCGCAGCCCTCAATTCTGTTGAAACACCTGAAGCTCTACATGTATCCTTGGGTGATGTGAATGATAATATTAAGGATAGGCAATTCTCAGTAAGGTGCTCCATCTTAGTTCTTTTGTGATGTATGATTTCCTTCCCCAAATTTGTCCTAAAGTTGATTGTAATGAAATAATTTGTTTTTTATTATCTTTGCTCCCTTATTTTTAACGCTACCTACCAGAAAGGTTTAGATGTTTCTAGATTTAAGCTAAATGGGCCGATACCTAAACTAGGTGACCAGATGGTCCAAAAGGAGGGATAATAAAAAGTGTGACCCCCTCAAGGTCCATCATGACCCATATTTTTTAAGGTCCAAAATTTTGACCGACCTTTCTACACAGCTCATTTGAAAATAAAATGTTCACAAATTATTTTAACTAGCCCCGTGCTTCGCACACGTAAATCCCTGCAATATACAAAAGTATTAAAAAATTTTGATTTTTCAAATAATGATTTTGAAATATACAAAAATATGAAAAATAATGATTTTTTGTAAATTTAAAAAATTCTAAGAAATTTAAAAATTGAATGATTTATTAAAAAAAGAAATATTATTATAAAATGCAAAATTTATTTGTAAAAATTTTATACTAAAAATATATCAATTCGTAATTGTATCTCGTACTTAAATTTCGATTAAGAAAACTTTTATGTTAGTTGAATTAACAAAGTCGATGTTACATTTTTGAAATTTTTTGAAACATATGATTCTAAAAAATGTTAAACTATTATACATAAAATTCTTGGAGAGTTTTTTTTAAAAATTTAAAAAAAACGCTTGGAGAAAAAAATTTAGGTTAAAAAATCATTAAATAATAAAAAAATTTAGGTTAAAAAATCATTAAATAATAAAATAATAAAATCATTAACTATTAAAATAAATAGTTGACTATTTATGTTATAAACATTATTGTAAAAACGACACGGCCCCTTACATTGTAAGATAATGTTTTTCTTTTGCTCTAGAAATTTTACTTTTTTAAAAAATTACTTTGAAAATTATAATCTAATAGATGTAAAATTTAAAGAAAAATAAAATATTTAAAATCTGTGCAGTGTGCAAATGTTCTTGAATTAAAAAAACAATGACTATATGTTTAGTCCAAACCTAACCACATAATTAATTTTAAATATTACTATGCTTTAATTTGAACTCTATTAATATTTATATGCAACAATCTCAAGTTTATTTTTTTAGATCTTAGTTATAAGATTTAATAAATATACAAATATGTATGTTTATCTAAAAAATATTTACAAATATGTACATTTGATCTAGTAATTTTATGTTTATTGTAATAAGATAGAAAAAACTTGTTAAGTGCAATTTTTACAAATTTGTGAGTTTATTTTCTCTAATTATAATATTTTATATTTACTTGTCTTTGTCTATAGATTATTATTTATAATATCTCTTTTTGCACCGTTTTTTTAACCTAATGTTAAACATCAAATCATAAAACAATTCTACCAATTAAAATTTAATACACACTATATTCTTACAAGTATAACAACATGGCAAATTATTTTTCTTTAAAGTCAGATTAATAGAGAAAAACACTATTATGCCTGATTCGATTGATCTTACATTTCCCAATTTTTAATCTCAATAACAGGTTACTGTAACCTGGACGATCACGATTAACAACTTGAACAAAAAAATGTCTTCTCTCTCAAAGGTTAACAGCTAGCTATGGGGTTGTGCCAACAGGAAAAAATTTCAAAATGAGGGGACTAAGGAAGGTGAGTTGAAGGTAGCTAAGAAGGGGTTTAGTGCTGAGAGCTTTAAACGGAAGCTTTAAATCAGATCCATTGGAGAAGCTTGAAAGCTAGGGGAGGGTTGGAATGGAAGGAGAAGAGTAGAAGTGTAGGAAAAAGTCAAGGGGAAAGGGGAAATGTCAAGACTTATGCGCAAGCATTAAAGAATGAGATAGACAAGATGGTGGATGTCAAAAGAGTTGTGGATGAGGGGGAGTGGCAAATGGTGCAAAGGAAGAAAAAGGTAGGGAAAGCAAGAATGGAGTCAAGTTTCACGATTTTTCTGTATAATATTCCGGGAGAGTGCAAAGCTAGGGAAATTTGGAATTGCTTGAGGGGTTCAGGGGTTATTTTGGATATAATTCTGCCTAGAAAAAGAGACAAAAGAGGGAAAATATATGGTTTTGTCAAGACAACTTCGGAGCTTGAAGCCAATACAATTATTCTTAATGTTAAGGTAAAGGGGGGTTTAGGATCTAATATTCGTATGAGTCTTAATGAAAAAAGGTTAGTAGAGATCAAGGAAAAGGAGATTTTAGGGTGTACAAAGATAATGTGGTTGGGTCAAATCAGATTAGGAATAGGGATGACTATAATAATATTAAGAAGGATGTGGTCAAAGTGAATGCTGAGGTTGGAAATAAGCATGAAAATGGAAATCAGGAGAAGGAGTTGGGGGTTGAAATGTTTGAATATATTGAAGCAGTAGTAGATAAAGATGTTGAGGAGGGTTTATATGATACCAAAGTGACTTTCTCAAGAACTGATGAATCAGCGAGCTCGTTGCAAAATAAGTTATGAGTAGAAGGGATTGAACAGGTCAATGTAGTGGGATTAACTTCTCGAAAGTTCTTATTAGCTAGTATGCATGACAAGGGGTGGGAAGAATATGCAGATAAGCTTTTTGAGAAATAGTTTAGGAGTTTGAGAAAATTTAAAGATGAGGATCTGGTTGTTCCCAGGACAGTATGGTTACAAAGCTATGGGATCCCAATGAATGTGGGGTTAGAAGAAAATTTGAAGGGCTATACGAGATGGTTGGGGATTGGATTTGTTGGTCCTATCAGAAAGATAATGAGATTGAGTTTCTTAATCCAGTCATTTGTATATCTACTACAAGAAGGGAAAAGATTGAAGAGTCCATGAATATATTATTGAAGGGAAAGCTTTATCCAATTAAATTTGTTGAAATTGAAAATGGGAAGGAGCTGAAGAATAAAATGGATTCAATTAGTTTATCTGAAGGAGGGATTATATCAAAAGTTATGAAGGTGTTGGAGGTGGATGGAAAAGTGCATGAGGGGAGGTTGGTTTTGTTAAATAGTCAAGCTGTAGAAGAAGTGGTTAGAACAAACTCTAAATCAACTAGTAAGGATTCTTTAAGTGAGCTGAAGTCTGGAGGGACAAAGAACATAGTTGAAAAGTCTGACAGTTTAGAGTCTGGTGTTTTTACTTGTACTTCACAAGGTACTTTGTGTAATGAAATTATTAAGCTCAAAGTCAAAGGAGTGGGTAGACCTAAAAAGAAAGGTAAAAAGTTTAACAATCCTTTTGACTTGAAAGGAGGTGTTAATTTAGGATGTAGGAAGTATCTTGGGAGAAATAATAGGTTAGGCCCTTGTTTAGTGTTTGGAGGTAGTTTTGTGACTCTGTCAGGAAACAAAGAGGTAAAAAGGAAAGAAGCTGCTAGAGAAATAATAGATTGTGCTGAACAAATGGGGCTAAAGGTGTTAGGGATAGAGAGAAAGTTATTATTGGGATAGCAGAGCAGCTGCAAAAAGGAGAATTGTAAGATTGAAGTAGTAAAGAAGTTGTACTGTAGTAAAAGTAAACCATTATGTCAGTAAAAGATATAAGAATAATATCTTGGAATTGTAGAGGGCTGTGTAATGATGTGAAGAGAAGAATGGTTAAAGATATGATCAGATCTAGAAGAGTTAATATACTGTGTTTGCAGGAAACAAAATGTATGGAATGGAAGAAATTTTGGGAGAAATCCATTTGGGTCAGTGGTCAGGTAGGATGGCTTATACAGAATTCAGAAGGTTTGTCAGGGGGACTGATTTTAGCATTGGATAATTTGTGTTATAAAAATTTAGGCTCGGCTTCAGGAAAAACTTGGCAGTGGGTTCAGCTCAAATGCATCTTAACAGATGAAGTTTTTCATATAGTCAATGTGTATGGTCCTTTAAACTTAAAAGGTAAGAGGCAATTTTGGGATGAGATATCAAAAATCTTACTTATCACGGGAAATGATTTGGTGTGTGTGCTTGGGGACTTTAATAGTATTATGGATGAAAAAGAGAGTATCAATTGCACATATAGAAGATTAGATGTGTAGGGTTTTAAAGATTTTGTTAAGAATAATAATTTGTGTGAGATTGGGTTGATAAATGAAAGTTTTACTTGGTTTGGTCCTTTTGGAAGGTGTAGTAAGTTAGACAAAGTTCTGGTGAATGATAGTTGGTGTGCTCGAGATAACTGGGAAGTTATGGAAATTAATAGGATGATATCGGATCATAGACCTTTGTTGATGTATGCTTGTAAAATTCTGAATGATCCAGTGCCTTTTAGGGTGTTTAATTGGTGGCCAAGAGAATAGTAATCCCTTTTTTAACCAACTGAGGCAATTTTATTTTAGTTTGATGACATTATATTGATTCCGCAGATTTCCTTTCAAATTTTTATTTTGTTATAGTCCGGTCCAATAATATAATGTTTTTAGTGGGATCAATAATATATATTATTTTATTTTAGCCTGATTCTTCAATAATATAATTTTATTTAGCCAGGATGGGTAATTATATAATGTTTTATTTTATTATTTTATTTTATTATTTTTAGTTTTTTTAATTTTTATTTAAGATTTGATCAATAAAATAATTTTGTTTAGCCAGGCCAGGTAATTTTTATATATTATTTTATTTTAATGAAAACCAATATACATATCACAATTCATTTATGAATATTTATCTATTTATGATATCTTTTTATGATATCGTAATACATATCTATTTTGTTATTGTCTTTTATTAAAATAATACACATTGATAAACAAAACTTGTATTTGATATAAGTTGGACATTGTACAAGATTTACATATAAAAAAAATAATGAAGAACATTATAATTCTAGAAAATGACCCATGCCTCGCACGAGTTATTATGCTATATTAAATAATAAAATAACACATACCTCATGATGTGTAATGAGGGATTGTGTACGCTGTATGTAATTATAATGATGTTTGAAATAAATTTGAAATTATATTTAAAGTCATGATTGGAAATAAAATAGTGATTCAAGTTAAAAAGGTGAAATATTGGAGATGAAAGTATTATAAAATAAATTTATAATTGGAGATGGCCTAAATAAAGGAAACTGTATTCAGTTATGATATGGGCCTTAAAATTGGACACACCATAATACAAACAACAATGTCTTAAAACCCTTAAATTTTACATAAAACATAATTCATCAACATCCTTCAAATAATAGATAATTCATATTACATGAAATTTTTTTTAAAGACAAAATAAAGCATGCTAACAGATAAATTCATTAAACAACTGCCATGGGTTGTTTAGGCCTAAACTCGAAACCTTGTACGATAAGGCCAGCCTTGAGTACATTTGTATCAGTTGACATAAATCGCGTCTCCACCTCATCATCATCATCTCTTGCACCAGTCTCAAACTCTGCGATCTTAATCTCCATCCATTCGTCCTTCCTCCACCGACTAAGCTCTCCATTTCGTTGCTCAATGTTGTGTGCAGATGTTCTTAGATCAGGATAACCTGTGCTAAGCTTCATCATCAGGCACCTCCTCTCTTTCATTAACAAATCTAATGGATGTCTTTGCCGAATCAAGTCCGCAGGCATCCTCATATATTTTAAAGACAAGATATGTTTCATACGTGGTGTGAGGAGACAACATTCCAATTTTCATTTTTCCACGAATATCAACACACCGCCCCTTGTCAAGTACATCAACCTCCTCTGAAAATCTGTTCACATGATAATACATTGAGGCATGAATACATGATACATGCGATGAGAGGACGGCTTTAATCATATTCATCACTTACCATGCGTTCGGAGTACGTGTAAACTAGTCAAACTGTTCGTGAGTAACTCGAACTCGGCTCGTGAAAAATTCCAATTCGGCTAGGAATTAATCGAGCCGAGCACGAGTTCGAGCTCAAGTTTTTCAAATTTGTAACCAAGTCGAGTTCGAACTTCCGATTACTCGGCTCGTAAGGGTCGAGCCTTATTGAGTCCCTATTATTTTCAGTTTTTTTATTATAAAAATATTTTTATATTTTTTATATATTATTTATTTATTATTTAATCGAACTTGACCCGAACCATCCTATTTCAAATTTTTATTAATATTTAGTGAAATAAATTCGAGTTTTTAAACCGAACTCGAGCCTACCGAACTTTTTACTTGAAATTAAAAGCCCGGTCGAGTTCAAAGCTCGAACCTGAACTATTTTTATTGAGTTCGAGCCGAGCCACAGTCTAGGACTCGGCTCAACTCGATTACACCCCTAATTTGGAGTTGTTGCACACAAAACTATGCTCAAAATTAGCTCAAATCCTATTTTATTAAAATTTTAAAATCTGTTCATTAGAAAAGTGTTTTTACCAAAAAGGTGGAGGAAGTATGCTTTTGAAAAAATACGACCTTGCAGTTTTAATGCTACTATTAAAACACATCTAAAATATTATTTTTTCATAAAATATTTGTATATCAATAATATTATAAAATATTAAATATCAAAATATGTGCATATCAAAAATATTAATAAAGATTTATTTTGTGAACTAACACTTTCTCTATGAATACTATCCTTTTTAACAGTAATTTTCTAAAGTGATTTACATCCTTTACAAGATAATGTCATGTGACCTGCATTTCATAAAATTGACTTGAATTCACGAATGAAGACCGAGAATAGTTAAAATAAAATTGTTTAGATTTATCTTTAAATTGTAATTAGCTTGTTGGGTGTGACTGGTGAGGTGAAGTTGTTCAAATTATTTAAGGTAATAGGCTACATATAATATAGACTTCTTATTTGCATTCATATAGGAAATAAATATGCATAATGCTGTATTTAATCACCTTTATTAGCATTACTATTTTACTATTTTCTGTTATTTTTTTTCCCAAAAAAGCCAATACCTAAAGAGATTGCAAATTTTAACAAAAAGGTTTGGTCTTAGCTCAAAATTTTGTTATTAAAATGTTATTATTAATAGACAAAAATGTGAATATTTTGAAAAATACCCTTCATAATATTGTTTTGCTACTTTATTTTCAAAAAAAGCATTCCATTTTATACTTTTAATAACATCTTTTATCAAAATATTAAGCAAAATTTATAATATATACATAATTTTTAAAAAATTTGGTATTGTGGGTTGTGACTCTAAACAACCCCTTAATTTGTCTTGTCACCATCATCCCTAAATGCTTCTTTTCAATTGAGGTATGCATAAAATATAATACTACATTGTACTACTCAACACACAAGCTAACAGTTCCCAACTAGAGTGAATCCTCTTGCTATAACCATTGACCATAATTCCCACACTTATTAGTTTGTTATACTAGAAAGAAAATACTTATAACAAAGTTACTATGATTATATAGAGTGATGCACAAGTATTTGTAGTTACAACCGGATTAGTATTTAGCAAAATGTACCTTTGCATGTATGTAAATAATGCAACAATAATTATTCACATACCTTGAGTTACTATCATATAACCATTGCCATCACCAAGGAACAATGGCAAGCTGCCTAGCAGCTACCATTAAACATTTTTTTCCGCTTCCTTTATCCAACCAAAAACTCTGTTAGAACAATAATGAGATCAAGTAATTAGACAATTTAATTAAAAGATTTTGGACCATTCTCTTTTATCATGATACAAATACATAAGTAATCCAAAAATCATCATGAATAGTTCTAACTTCTAATACTTATTCATAATTTTTGGATAAATTATTGTAAATTTTTGGTTATCAACTATCCAATCTTTACTCCCAATCATATAGCTACAAATAATTCATCTAAACACTAATTTTTTTTAATGGAGAAATTGAAGAAAATATGTCAATTTAGAACATTAATTACAAATAAAGAAATATTTAAATCTTTATGTCCTTACATTGACCAGTCTTTGAAGATATAAGGGTACATCTATAATATGTAAAATGCAAAAACGGCAGGGAATAAATTTAAATATATGAGAAAATTTAAATATATGGAGTAATACACATGGTAAACTTTGGTCATCCCAGTCTTAAAAAGAATAATCTTACCTTTCATTCAGTTGTTTCTATATATTGTTTTTCAACTTTGACATTTGATAAGCACTTAAATAAATACCAATAATGGAATCCCAAATAAATATTAAAGAAAATAATATTTTATATTTTAAAACTAATTTTCACGGGGAACAATTATTTTATAATCATATTTTAATTAAAATATGTATAAGTATCTTAATGTTAATTAAACACATATTTAATTTTTATTTATAATCTTTTCTAACAGTAATACATCTTTAAATCTTTAGTATACCTATTTTATTTTAAAAACCTTATTACAAAACTTTACATTAATGAAATAATTATTGAAATTATATTTAATAATTATTATTATTTTACATACATATAAAATAAACACATATAACTATTTTAATTAAAACTTATATTAACAGAAAAAATACTGGATCTAATATTAAAAAAAAACTATCTTAATTGAAATAAAATTAATAGACAAGGATAAAAAAACATAAAAAATATCAAAATGTTAAATATTAAATATTAAAAACAATACACAGAAATAAACTTAGTAAACAAATAATAATATCAAGAAATAATTGAGAGAATTACCACATTGCCATCGTCCAGCAGGATAGCAGAGTCACAGAGAGAAAATAAAGTTGTTTTTTCGTGGTGTAAGTCAAGGTGGAGATTGATCTCCTGAGAATTTGATTAATATCCGGTGGTAAAAATTTGTTCCATAACTCATCCGAATCACCCGCAGCCCTACATGTATCCTTGGGTGATGTGAATGATAATATTAACGATAGGCAATTCTCCGTAAGGTGCTCCATCTTAGTTCTTTTGTGATGTATGATTTCCTTCCCCAAATTTGTCCTAAAGTTGATTGTAATGAAATAATTTGTTTTTTATTATCTTTGCTCCCTTATTTTTAACGCTACCTACCAGAAAGGTTTAGATGTTTCTAGATTTAAGCTAAATGGGCCGATACCTAAACTAGGTGACCAGATGGTCCAAAAGGAGGGATAATAAAAAGTGTGACCCCCTCAAGGTCCATCATGACCCATATTTTTTAAGGTCCAAAATTTTGACGACCTTTCTACACAGCTCATTTGAAAATAAAATGTTCACAAATTATTTTAACTAGCCCCGTGCTTCGCACACGTAAATTCCTTGCAATATACAAAAGTATTAAAAAATTTTGATTTTTCAAATAATGATTTTGAAATATACAAAAATATGAAAAATAATGATTTTTTGTAAATTTAAAAAATTCTAAGAAATTTAAAAATTGAATGATTTATTAAAAAAGAAATATTATTATAAAATGCAAAATTTATTTGTAAAAATTTTATACTAAAAATATATCAATTCGTAATTGTATCTCGTACTTAAATTTCGATTAAGAAAACTTTTATGTTAGTTGAATTAACAAAGTCGATGTTACATTTTTGAAATTTTTTGAAACATATGATTCTAAAAAATGTTAAACTATTATACATAAAATTCTTGGAGAGTTTTTTTTTAAAAATTTAAAAAAAACGCTTGGAGAAAAAAATTTAGGTTAAAAAATCATTAAATAATAAAAAAAATTAGGTTAAAAAATCATTAAATAATAAAATAATAAAATCATTAACTATTAAAATAAATAGTTGACTATTTATGTTTATAAACATTATTGTAAAAACGACACGGCCCCTTACATTGTAAGATAATGTTTTTCTTTTGCTCTAGAAATTTTACTTTTTTAAAAAATTACTTTGAAAATTATAATCTAACAGATGTAAAATTTAAAGAAAAATAAAATATTTAAAATCTGTGCAGTGTGCAAATGTTCTTGAATTAAAAAAAACAATGACTATATGTTTAGTCCAAACCTAACCACTTAATTAATTTTAATATTACTATGCTTTAATTTGAACTCTATTAATATTTATATGCAACAATCTCAAGTTTATTTTTTTAGATCTTAGTTATAAGATTTAATAAATATACAAATATGTATGTTTATCTAAAAAATATTTACAAATATGTACATTTGATCTAGTAATTTTATGTTTATTGTAATAAGATAGAAAAAACTTGTTAAGTGCAATTTTACAAATTTGTGAGTTTATTTTCTCTAATTATAATATTTTATATTTACTTGTCTTTGTCTATAGATTATTATTTATAATATCTCTTTTTGCACCGTTTTTTTAACCTAATGTTAAACATCAAATCATAAAACAATTCTACCAATTAAAATTTAATACACACTATATTCTTACAAGTATAACAACATGGCAAATTATTTTTCTTTAAAGTTAGATTAATAGAGAAAAACACTATTATGCCTGATTCGATTGATCTTACATTTCCCAATTTTTTAATCTCAATAACAGGTTACTGTAACCTGGACGATCACGATTAACAACTTGAACAAAAAAATGTCTTCTCTCTCAAAGGTTAACAGCTAGCTATGGGGTTGTGCCAACCGGAAAAAATTTCAAATGAGGGGACTAAGGAAGGTGAGTTGAAGGTAGCTAAGAAGGGGTTTAGTGCTGAGAGCTTTAAACGGAAGCTTTAAATCAGATCCATTGGAGAAGCTTGAAAGCTAGGGGAGGGTTGGAATGGAAGGAGAAGAGTAGAAGTGTAGGAAAAAGTCAAGGGGAAAGGGGAAATGTCAAGACTTATGCGCAAGCATTAAAGAATGAGATAGACAAGATGGTGGATGTCAAAAGAGTTGTGGATGAGGGGGAGTGGCAAATGGTGCAAAGGAAGAAAAAGGTAGAGAAAGCAAGAATGGAGTCAAGTTTCACGATTTTTCTGTATAATATTCCGGGAGAGTGCAAAGCTAGGGAAATTTGGAATTGCTTGAGGGGTTCAGGGGTTATTTTGGATATAATTCTGCCTAGAAAAAGAGACAAAAGAGGGAAAATATATGGTTTTGTCAAGACAACTTCGGAGCTTGAAGCCAATACAATTATTCTTAATGTTAAGGTAAAGGGGGGTTTAGGATCTAATATTCGTATGAGTCTTAATGAAAAAGGTTAGTAGAGATCAAGGAAAAGGAGATTTTAGGGTGTACAAAGATAATGTGGTTGGGTCAAATCAGATTAGGAATAGGGATGACTATAATAATATTAAGAAGGATTGGTCAAAGTGAATGCTGAGGTTGAAAATAAGCATGAAAATGGAAATCAGGAGAAGGAGGTTGGGGGTTGAAATGTTTGAATATATTGAAGCAGTAGTAGATAAAGATGTTGAGGAGGGTTTATATGATACCAAAGTGACTTTCTCAAGAACTGATGAATCAGCGAGCTCGTTGCAAAATAAGTTATGAGTAGAAGGGATTGAACAGGTCAATGTAGTGGGATTAACTTCTCGAAAGTTCTTATTAGCTAGTATGCATGACAAGGGGTGGGAAGAATATGCAGATAAGCTTTTTGAGAAATAGTTTAGGAGTTTGAGAAAATTTAAAGATGAGGATCTGGTTGTTCCCAGGACAGTATGGTTACAAAGCTATGGGATCCCAATGAATGTGTGGTTAGAAGAAATTTGAAGGGCTATACGAGATGGTTGGGGATTGGATTTGTTGGTCCTATCAGAAAGATAATGAGATTGAGTTTTTTAATCAGTCATTTGTATATCTACTACAAGAAGGGAAAAGATTGAAGAGTCCATGAATATATTATTGAAGGGAAAGCTTTATCCAATTAAATTTGTTGAAATTGAAAATGGGAAGGAGCTGAAGAATAAAATGGATTCAATTAGTTTATCTGAAGGAGGGATTATATCAAAAGTTATGAAGGTGTTGGAGGTGGATGGAAAAGTGCATGAGGGGAGGTTGGTTTTGTTAAATAGTCAAGCTGTAGAAGAAGTGGTTAGAACAAACTCTAAATCAACTAGTAAGGATTCTTTAAGTGAGCTGAAGTCTGGAGGGACAAAGAACATAGTTGAAAAGTCTGACAGTTTAGAGTCTGGTGTTTTTACTTGTACTTCACAAGGTACTTTGTGTAATGAAATTATTAAGCTCAAAGTCAAAGGAGTGGGTAGACCTAAAAAGAAAGGTAAAAAGTTTAACAATCCTTTTGACTTGAAAGGAGGTGTTAATTTAGGATGTAGGAAGTATCTTGGGAGAAATAATAGGTTAGGCCCTTGTTTAGGGTTTGGAGGTAGTTTTGTGACTCTGTCAGGAACAAAGAGGT